>NC_056748.1:447043153-447260653 GCF_019279795.1 Protopterus annectens | reverse complement strand
ATCAACTCTGAGATCGCACTACACAGAACAAAACAGCAAACATACCATCCCACGCTTCATGACTGCCTGTTTAAACTGTAAAAACATATCCTCAACCTTCTCTTAGAAACATTGCTTCACTGATAAAACATTACACATTACCATATATCTCATGGGGTCTATATCAGGTAATCGAAGACACAAGTCTTTGAATACGTAATCATCGAACCCTAAACATCGAACGACAAAAACCTTGAACTGCCAAAACCACAATTTTTTTCCTAGGGAAAAAATGTAGTTGAACATTCCCAGAGTTTGCCCTTTACCCCAACGTTGAGCGATCTTGGAGTTGGTATATTTAGTTAGGGGGTGTGGGGGGTGAAGTCCCCCACTTAAATTACATTTGAAGTGTTTGTGTTGTTTGTATGACCATGTGAATTTTTTCCCTAGGAAAATATTTAAGGTTTTGGCCGTTTGTTGTTGCGGCATTTTCGTGTTTGGGGTTCAGTGAATTCGTATTCAAAGACTTGTGTCTTCAATTACTTGATATAGACCCATCTCATGGATACATACCAGTTTCATAGGTAACCTCAGCCATTTCCCTTCTTACTTGCTATACTACAACCTAACACATCTTAGTGTAGTGTAGTGTGATCTCTGAGTTGATCTATTTAAGTAGCAAGGGGCATGGAGGGTGCAGGAGGGCTTACCCCCCCCCCCTGCTTATAGTTAAAGAAGTGTAATATGGTTTGTTTTTTGTTTCTGTATGTAGTTGAGCTAGAATATAGTACATGCTGATTTCTTATGTATTTTCAGTGTTATGGGATTCAACATTTTGAATTTTCAGTGTTTTCAATTTTCAAGATTTGGGTCTCAGCATTTTGAATTTCAATGTTCTAAAGTGAATATATATATATATATATATATATATATATATATATATATATATATATATGCATAACTATATCTGTATATGAAGTAGATATGCAAAAATACTTCATTGTGTAGAAAACTATCACTAGGCTGGGACTGCCACAGGCAAATCAGCTAAGAAAGTAAAAAGGTCAGGGAACAGCTATCAGTTCAACAGGTAATGAAAGCCACTGGCTCTACCAGGAAGTCCATGAATAAACCATCATCCAAGCTAGAAATCTGTACTTTAAAGCTTCTTCCTTTGTGCAATGACACTTTCTGTGTCTTGCGGTGTGGATTCACCTCTCTGGACATGATGAGAATATTAATTAGAGTTCACCTCATTATTGCTTCTTAATCACTCACAATAACCAAGCCTGAAAAACATTGTGAAGATTCTGCATCATTCTGTGCACGTCTCAGCATCTCTGGGAAGCCAAATATGTTAGGTAGAATAGAACTGTCATCCTATTAATTAACTAGGGAGTCTTAATCCCCTGAAGGCTCTATGATGTTTTACAGTGTTTGGTTTGCATGCTACAAATGTGCTACACTATTCTGATATGTGTGTTTTATCACATCTTTTACTCTGGCATCCTATGCTAATGTGCCATTATAGAGAATATCACAGAGAACAGTAAAGGTTCATATGTCTTGAGATCTATCTTTCTTTTCTTATTATCAGAATGCAAATCTGATACATTCCCTGATCACTGTATATTATGAACATTTTACTTTGACGGGTCTATATTAGAAGGCCGAATGTTTAGGTGATCGAACAAATAAACATCAATCTTCTAATATCGAACCGCACAATGTTGAACGTCCCAGGGAAACACTTCCCTTGGCCACAACACAAAAAACATTACTTTACATCTAAATTAAGTGGGGGGCTTCACCCCCCACACACCCCCAAATAAGTATACCAACTCTGAGATTGATCAACAGTAGGGAAATAGCAAAGTCCAGCGAACAGCCAAGGGAAATCTTTCCCTGCATTAAATCGGCTGTTTGCTGTTTTTTACTTTTGATATTAGAAGATTGATGTTTAGGTGTTTGATCACCTAAACATTCGGTCTTCTAATATAGACCCTACTTTGACTCCTTCTCTGTCTCTTCTTGCTAGGGAAACTATGTGCTGCCAAGTGGACTGAATTGGTTGGTTGTTTCCACTGAGAGTATTTTAATTTCCTTTATTAATGACATTCACATTAAAATCCAGCAGGCCTATTAACCTCTTAGTGCAAGAAATCTGGACAAAGCCTAAAATAATGGAGTGATACAGGTGCAAAATTGTGGAAATATTTTAAATATTGCTCTTATGGACTTAGAAAGTTGCTATAATAACACAATTCATGCTAGCATGCATTTTCTGAAAGATATGAAGTCTGAAATTCAAATGTATTCCATTATTTAATGAGTTCAATCATCAGTGATTTGTCAGAAAACCGCAAGTTTTATAAGGAACAGAGCAAAAATATGAGGCAAAAATCTGGATATTCGGTGAAAATCTGGACAGTTGAGAGTTATGAAAGGAAGTGCAGGTCCACTGATGTGTTTAGCACTGGTACAGGTCAGTACATCATGTTACTGCAACACACCTTTCCTGTGTACGTTTTGTTTTCTTCTACATTCAGGTATTGTCATACTACCTTCTCCACTGTGTATTGCAACTCCACTTTGGTCGGCAGTTCTCTACACTTTTCTGTCCATCTGTCTGCTTTTGTTACTGTAGTGAACTTCTGCTCCACCCTTAGCCAACTCTTAATTTTCCTGTCATATAACATTTCTTTGCATATATTGCCGTACATTACAGAAATATTGTCTACATAGTTTTTTTCCCATTTGTATGAGAGAACTATCAGAGGTGCTTGTGCATATTCAGTGTTTAACATGGCTTTGCATACTTTACTCCATCCACAGGGTACTCTAACGTGATCTGGCCACAGGTCTGTATTGCATCCATGATTAGGAACTGCTTGTCATGCTCAATGTCATAGCCTCATGCATTGGTAAAAGCATTGTGCTCACAATGTAAACAGTGCTGGCTTGCCTGCGATCACAGACATGGCATTTCTGAATCCCTGGGCCAATGAACCTTTGAAACGGATTCGTGTTTAGAAATTGTGTTTAGAAGTGATAATAGTGAGGTATGAATTCTGGATATTTTAAGAACTATTAGGATACTTAATTATTTGGGATGTGAAAGTTAAAAAAAATGACTAATGATAGTGCTATAAAAAAGAACACATTTATTTGAAAACATATAAATTATCTTATAATTAATGCAGATATTATTGCAGTAGGTGACATTAACTATTATACATGGAGAGAAGAAAGAAATTCATTACAAGATAGAAAAAGAGGTATAGAGGTGATAAATTATGAATAGTTAACAGGTCAAGAGAGAAAATTTACCTGTGTAAGGAGTGGAACTTAACACTGAAACTAATTTATTATTTTCCTACATACAATCAGAGAATTAAAAGATTACAAAACAACAACAAGATTATTGGATCACTGGGCCATAATGGAAGTGTTTGAAGAAAATACAAAACTTGAAAGTGGTATTAAAAGTTTAACAGCATCATACCGGGATACTGGTGAAATGCAGCAATAGATCAAAAAGTTAGATCATCAAGGCATGTGCCCACTGATAGTTGTCATTCCAATAGAAATATAAATAGATATATTTTGAAATAAAAGCAGAAGGCCATTACAAAAAAGTGGCATAGAAGTATTAATAAAGGACAGAGAGGGAGAGAGATGTATATGAAAGAAACAAATAATTAATGTAAAATTGTAATTTCATAACAGAGGTTTATGATAAAAGGAAAAAAGAAGTCATACATTACTGGGAACCAGTGTAAAAGGGAAGGAAGAAAATGGATGTGTTACGTAGTGAGGAAGGAAAGAAATTAAAACAACACCAGAAATAATGAATGTAGTAGGAATGCATGCTGTAGAAGTATATATAAAAACAGTTAAAATAGCAGTTATAAGGAGGCAAGATGCAGAAAAGGACTTAAGTGCATGAAAGTGCAAGAAATACTTTTAGTATTAAAATAAGTAAACATTGAAGCAGTGATGGGTATAGATAGTATGGATTGTTTGCTTTGTAGACAGATAAAAGAAAGGAAAAAATGTTTATTTTTCCACGTCAAATGAGTTGCTGACAATGGACTAAGAAATCCAAGAGTATATGTACGGACTATAAGGCTTACTTGGAAAAAGGGAGATAAGAACCCACTAAAGAATTTGATGGCTATTACTTGATGTAACACACAGTACAAAATAGTTATAAAAATATTGCAAAAATGGTTTGAAAAGATATTAGATATAATCATGCTGGAAGGAGTTATATGATTTAAAGTTGAAAATTCCAAAGGGAATATTAATTGCTGCAACTGAAATTATAGAACTATCATGACGAAAGAAGGGGAGGGTTAAATGGTGGTGTTTTATAGAAAAGACATCTGACAATGCAGTACATACACAAATGTGATGTATACATGGGGGAATATGATATAATTGTAAAGGATTTACTTTTTTATGCTTAGTTTATGACAACAGTACAGTAACAGTTTTCGTAAATGGATGGCTAGGTAAAGAGATAAGGTTAATGAATAGGGAAAAACAGGGCTGCCATGTGAATACTGTGTTGCTTGCAATGAGCACAGTATTGGTAAAACTATTCAGAATGATGAAACCAAGTGTAATGGGAATATTTGCCAGATAGTTTTATACCATTCAGAATGTCTAATGCAAATGATTTACTGGCAGTAGCTAACAACAAATTGTGGATGGTAAAGGTGATTAAACAGACAGAAAAGGTATTAAAAGCTGTATAATTAAAATGAGAAAGAAAAACGAAAAGTGTTGACAGAAGCAGTTAACGTATAGGATATTTACTATCCTTATCAGAGTGAGAAGTGCTAGGGATTTCATTTGGTAAACCAGAAGATGTTGGTAATCAATAGGTTAAAATTGGGGACAAATCTCACTTATAAGCAGATTATAGAAAAAATGAGAAATTAATTTAACAAAAAATGTTTATTTGATAAACCCTCCATCCATCCATCCTCAACCCCTTTTCCCATTTTGCACATGGGTTCAAGATGCCACTTCTGCAGTGACAATCATCTCAAGCCAAGGTTTACACCAGCAGGTGACTAGCTATGCCATGGTAGTTCATTTGTACCAGTCACTTGCGCACACACTCTCACCTATGGTCAATTTAGAGTGTCCAATCCATGCATGTCTTTGGAATGTGGGAGGAAACCAGAACACCTGGAGGAAACCCACGTGACCACTGGGAGGACATGCAGACTCCACACAGAAGGCAGCCCAGCCGAGAATCGAACCAGAGAACCTCTTGCTGTGAGGCAACAACACTAATCGCTGCACCACTATGGCCACCTTACACCACCATGGCCACCCTGGCACCTGTCAGGTGCCAGGATCCGCCACATAACCCATGCACTCAGGTCACTCCACAACAAGTACAAATATGACTTTGTCATTGTCCATGTTGGTGTGAATGACCTGAGATGTACCTTCCTGGACTACATACTACAACAGGATAAAATTGTGGAACAAATCTCACTTATAAGCAGATTATAGAAAAAATGAGAAATTCATTTAACAAAAAATGTTTATTTGATAAACCCTCCATCCATCCATCCTCAACCCCTTTTTCCTATTTTGCACATGGGTCCGGGATGCCACTTCTGCAGTGACAATCATCTTGAGCCAAGGTTTACACCAGCAGGTGGTTAGCTATGCCATGGTAGTTCATTCGTACCAGTCACTTCCGCACACACTCTCACCTATGGCCAATTTTATAGTGTCCAATCCATGCATGTCTTTGGAATGTGGGAGGAAACCCACTTGACCACTGGGAGGACATGCAGACTCCACACAGAAGGCAGCCCAGCCAAGAATCAAACCAGAGAACCTCTTGCTGTGAGGCAATAATACTAATCGCTGCACCACTATGGCCACCTTACACCACCATGGCCACCCTGGCACCTGTTGGGTGCCAGGATCTGCCACATAACCCATGCACTCAGATCACTCCACAACAAGTACAAATATGACCCTGTCATTGTCCATGTTGGTGTGAATGACCTGAGACGTACCTCCCTGGACTACATGAAAAGAGACATGGAAGAGCTCTCGATCTTGTAGCCCAGGCAGGTATGACCCTAGCTCTGAGTAGCATTCTGCCATCGCCCAGAATGATACCGCAGTACAAGGACAAAATGATTGACTTCAACAATTGGCTAAGCTTCTGGTGTCATTCTAAGGGGATCCAGTATCTGTCTGCTTGGGATGACATGGTCGACAGACCACAATGCTTTGCCACAGATGGCCTGCACTTGTCGCCCCTGGGATTCCGGATACTGGCTAAGGCTCTTGCTGTCTCTATAGTGCATTTTTTAGGCAGGGTTCAAATAAAAAATTCACCACCATAACAGGAACAGGCAAGCAAAAACTGAGGGTAATGCTACTCAATGCTAGAAGTCTAAATCTCAAAATGCACTCACTCGAGGCACTCCTTAAAACAGAGAACATCGATATCTGTGCAGTGACTGAGACCTGGTTCAAGGCTCCAGAGAGCACCCCTGCACTACCAGGCTATAACTCATACCATACTTTTCGGCCATGTAACCTGGACCGAAACACCAAAGGCGGAGGTGTGTCCATGTTCATTAAGGATCTCCACACCTCCAGGCTAGTTGCTCACCATAATGCATCCGAGGTTATCCAAGTGCAATTAACTATGGGCAAAACTGCAATACAAATTGTAGCTTGCTACAGATCCCCCACCATGCCTCAGGATTCCCACTCCTCTTTTCTTGATGTACTGGAAAATATTAGGGTTCAACCAAACACCCTAATAATGGGCGACTTCAACTACCCCACCATTAACTGGGAAAACTACTCGTGTGCCAACTCCTTAGCTCAACACTTTCTGGAATTCATAAACTCCAATGCCCTAGATCAACTTATCCACACCCCCACCGGGGGCAACAATATCCTAGACCTAGTCATTACCAACATGAGTGACCAGTGTTCCACACCTGAAGTCAACTGCTCGTTGGTCCGATCCAACCATAAGCTAATCACCCTTGATATCCACATCCTGCCCCCACCCCCTATTAAGGAAACCACAGTAAAAAGTTTCTCCAAAGCCAACTTCATGTTTCTTAAGACAGAAGTGGTGAACTTCATGACACCCATGCAGAGTGACAATACAGTTACAACTGCTGAATCCTACACAAATGCACTCTATAAGCACTTATACGAGTGCATGGATCGTGCTATCCTAAACAGAACCAAGATGCTATCCTCCAAAAAAGGAAGCTAATCTGGTGGTCCCCTGCCATAAACAAACTGTACAAAAGAAGGAAGAAACTGTTGCAAAAGAGAGTAATCCCATGAGTGGAGGAGCTCCCTGGTCAGCCTCAGTAAGAAGCTGAGATCCCTTATAAGATCCTCCAAAGCTAGCTACAAAAACAAAATCACCACTAAATCCAAGGACAACTACAAAGCATTCTATACCAATGTCAAGAATCTCGATGGCAACACCCAGATCTGCTCTGAGTTACAGCACAAAGGCACAAAAATTACAGAACCAACTGATATTGCCAACATCCTGGCAGATAGGTTCACTGCTTTCCTTACCCCCTTCTCACCCCCTAAAGGACCCATATCTATACAGGAAGAATGCAGAGTCCCTGTAATCACAACTATGCAGGTAAAAGCTGCACTCTGTAAAGCCAAAAACACAGCATTCATGGGACTGGACAACATCCCAGGCTGCGTTTTACATGAACTTCAGAATGAACTGGCTCCTGACTTAAGCACCATGTTCAATAATAGCCTCGCATCAGGCTTTGTGCCCACTGAATGGCGCACAGCAACAGTTATCCCACTGCACAAAGGGGGAGCCACCACTGATCCCGAGAACTATCGACCTATTAGCCTGACAAGCATGGTCTGCAAGGCCATGGAACATATCATCATGGAACTCAGAAACAAAGACATTGGTAACCTCCAAACTCTGGATCCCACCCAATTTGGGTTTGTGAAAGGCAGATCATGCCTCCTAAACCTGATCAACTTCTTTGAGGAAGTCAACAAAGCTGTAGATGAGAGTAAGGTGGTTCTCACAGCCTATCTTGACCTCTCCAAGGCTTTTGACGCCATCCCCCATTCTGGAATTATAGCTAAACTCACTAAACTAAGTATAAATCCCTGCATCACAAGATGGGTTGCCAACTGGCTCACTGACAGAACCCACACTGTAAAAGTTGCACACTCCAAATATGACCTCAAAGCAGTGACAAGTGGAGTACCACAGGGTTCCGTCCTGGGACCTCTCCTGTTTGGTATCTACTTCTCTGAAGTACAGGCTAACACAGAAGGCCTCTGGCTAATGAAGTTCACAGAAGACTGCAAACTTGGAGCCATAGTCAAGTCCCCAAATGATGTGGACATCCTACAGAAAGGCCTCACTGCGACAGAAGCCTGGTGTCAGAGCCATGGTCTCAAGCTCATAAAAACTGTACCCATGAACTACCACATAGGCAGCAATCTACTTAACACTGAATGCGTGATAAGAGACCTTGGGACCCAGGTGGACAGTAGTCTCTCCTTTGATAGTCACATCACCACAGTTGTCAGGAAGTCCTTCTACATGGCACACCTCATCATAAAAGGGTTCTCATCCAGGAAAAAAGAGGTCATTGTTACCCTCTACTCGACACTCATTCGACCCATTATAGAGTACAACACCCCTTTTGGAATGTACCTCACAAGACATCTGCAGCAGCTGGAAAGGCCACAGAAGTACCTCACAAAGAGGGTTACTGGCCTCAAACAAATGCCCTACACTGACCGCCTCAAAAAACTCCAGCTTTACTCCGTAGCATATCGCCTACTCCAAGGTGATCTCTGCCTAACATATAAAGCTATGTCAAACCCAGAGCTGTTGGATATGCTACACCTAAAGAAATCCCAATCCCTCCAAGCTACATGCTCAAGGAACCTAAACCATGTCACCACAATAAACAGGACATGTTGGAGGGATAGATTCCTGTAAAGAGACTTCCCATACTCTGGAACAGGCTACTCATCTATGTCAAGCAAAGTTCTTCATTAACACTTTTCAAGAAAAATCTTGATGAGTGGATGGGAAATAGGAAATACACCCTGGGGATCACTTCTGTGTCTCTGCTTGACAGTGGCACAGGAAAATAACTTTCTTGGGTGGCATAAGCCAGGGAACCTTGTTTGCTAGGCTTACGTAGGCTCTTGGGCCGATAGCCTAGTACCTACCTATGAACCTATGAAATTATCTAAGTTGAGATTGCATGTTTCCTACCTCCAAAGAAAAGCAGCATTGATATAATACGGAAATCTAATCTAACTCTTGTAAAACTGGGGCACTGTATAACAAAGTAGAAAATGGAGGTTTAAGTTTGTAAAACCCTGTGGTGTATTTATATTCTCTACACTTATATCGTTTTATTATAGATAATAAAAATACATGGATGTACTTTAATATGTCTCCAAGGAGTAGTTGTTAAAAGTAATCTTAAATGTAATATTCTGTGGTAAAATGTCATAAAAAAGTGGTTCTATGGAAATGCAATATAAGTGGTGTAAGAATCAGAGGAAGAAAGTGTGGCATTATTATGATTTTGTATTATGTAGCAGATCATTAGTCTGACTCCATATGTACAAAAACAGGCAATAATGATAAGAAGAAAGAGATTTCAGCTTATGGAAAAATTTCAAGTTATTATAAATGTACATTAAACTGGAAGATCAGAAGGCTGTTGGCTTTATTCTCCCACTAGGTATGTTACACTTGAAGTGTGCTACCCTTCAGATGAGATGTTAAACCAAGGTCACATCTGCCTGAGATAGTGATAGCTCAGGAAGATATAAAAGGTGGTCTACTTTAAAACATTGAAATTTCCTAATATTGAAATTCAAAACATTGACACCATAACATCGAAAATGGAAAACACTGAAAACCCAAAACAACGAAACCTCAGAACACTGAAACTTTGCTTCATAGCACTGAAAACTACAACACACATGTAAATAACATCCCCTCCAACTATAACAACACCAAACTAACAAACACTCTTTTTACTATGTTTCTGCAGAGGGGCAAGCCTCCCTGCACTCCCTCTGTAAATTAAATATACCAACTCCAAGATCACCATACAGAATGTAAGCATATGGATGTGTTACTTTTATGGAAGTTAAGGTAGTGTTCTAAGGAGTGCTGGGAGAAGTGAGTAGGAGAAAAAGTGTTTATTTTGCCAATCTGTACATGTTTTTAAGGCATACAGGTAAGTGATTTAGACATAATGTTTACATTCTGTACAGTGATCGTGACACAGTGAGGTTAGGAAATTAACTTTTTTCCACTGTAGTGTGATCTTGTAGTTGGCATATTTAATTTACAGGGGGTGTGGTGGTCAGACCCCCCCCACAGGGGGGGTACAGTGGGCTTGCCCCCTGCAGAAATACAGTAAAAGGTGTGTTTATTTGGTGTTGATATAGGTGGAGGGGAAGTTATTTACATGAGAATTTTCATTTTCAGTTTTATGATTTTCACTTTCAGTCTTCTGAGTTCTTGGTTGTTTTGTTATTTCAGTGTTTTGGGATTTCAATGTTATGGTCTCAATTTTTTGAATTTCAATGTTATGAAACTTCAGTGTTTTAAAGTAGACCCTATAAAAGGCCCCACAATACTAATTGAAAATACTGGGGTTGCTTTATATATCTAGATTTACTTATTTGAATTTCTTATATTTTAATGCGTCACACCCTTTCATTTTGTTTACATTTCTACATTTACAATTTTTGCAGCATTTACAATATTTGTAGTATTTTACATCTTCATTTTCACAAACTGTAACATCTTTCAAGCTATCCCCAATCCTTTTCTCCACAGCCATTTTTATTTCAGCCAGCATATTTTCCTCACTCCAGTTTTTATTATGCAATTTATCATATCTTTTTTCCACAACACCCATACTGTTACAATTAATATTTTATCCCATTTGTCAACTTTTTTCTTTTTCATATTTTCCATACAATATTATGTACTTGCATATATTTTGAAAACCTTCCCATGTATATTAATTTTGAAATGTTTCCAAAAATATTCATGCTTTTTACAATTCAAAAATAATAATTTACTGCATCTTCTTCTTCATTGCAAGCTTTACATTTCCACTCCTCAATTGCTTTATATGTCATACTCACTGTTTGTTTGCAACTTATCCAATAACTTCCACAAAAAAATCTTCAGGGTTATAAGTCTTTCCACATTTTAACCTCATTTTTATGATCTTGTCATGTATATACTAAATAGTAGTTATCCAATCTTATATTATGCCATTCCCTTCTATTTTTTTAGCTTTATCACTCCTCATTTAATTTAACTTCATCTTATTACCCTATTTTTTTTCATTATTTTCTTGTTTTAATTCTTTCATTTCATTTTCATTTTTTATCGTTGCATATTACACATGCAATATTTCCCTACAAAACTATTTTCATTCTTCTTCATATTTTAATACTCAAAAGGATGTATAGATGCCAATATACAGCTGTATCTTTTTTTAATTTAACCCCTCCCCCACTTCTTACAATCCCCATTAAGTTTTGATTCCCAAATAAAACTGGAAAAAAAATCTTTAATAATGCTTTCAGCATCTTTTTGGAAAACATACATACACTCCCCAAATATCCCAACTTTTCCAGTATATATGTGTTTAACGTATATACCTTCCTTTTAAAGGATAAATAAAACATTTTTCACCAAGTAATGTATTTATTTCATCCAGAATTTCTCTAAATTGTTCTGATATGTCCCCTGTATTCACCAAACCTGATTCCTAATATGATTATCTCATTTCTGTAAAATATATTCCATTTATCTTTTTTATTTCACCAAACTGTTTACTATTTCACCTATTTAACTTTTATCCAGCTTTATATAACTCCCTTTCTTCCTTGTCACAGTTTCCCTTCATCCATACAATATTTACACTAGCTAAATCATCTGCATCTGAAAGATAAACATCTAATATTACATCTTTTTCCTATTTACCGTCCTGCTTTTCCAGTTTCACCAATACATGCTTGTGCTACTTCATTCATTCTTAGTGCAAATTAACATCCCAAACCCCTGCTTCATACCTTTTTCAATCTTTATTTTCTTCCTTAACCAACTATTTACATTCACCCAAGGCATTTCATAATACTTCAATACTTTTATTATTTTTCTCCCCTGAAATTTCCCACATTGCCTCAAGACTTATCATAGGATCATAGGGGGTTACTAGGCTTTGGCCCTAGGGCCCTTACAAGCCTAGGCAAGTTCAACCCTTTTTCTTAATAGTGTCCTTTTAAAGCAGAGACTAAAATCAGCACCTATAGTCAAATACTTTTGCTATGTCCTGCTTAACCAATGTAGCATCTTTATTCTCCTTTAAAAATCCTCTATTACTGCTTTTATGATTAGTAACATTTATTTTACTTGTTTTCCCTTTATTCCCTATATCCCTTCCCCTCTCACTTCTTCCAAAACAGTCCCCATTCCTTTTTGAATTATTTTATAAAGATTATGTAATCCATAGTCCTCGGTTTTATTGACCTCCAATACTTAATGTTTTTGTCATTTTTCTTCCATACAAATGTAATAGACCCAGCACATTCCTTTTCATCTTCTATTCCTTCTTCTAACTATTCATTCAGTATTTCCACAAATATTTGTTTGTCCCTTATGCTCAGCCTGCTATAATATACATAACTTAACTGATCAAAGCTGGTGCCAATTTTTCCTTCACTTCTTTTATAACCTCTTTCAAGTCTTTCAGTTCAGTCTTTTCTTCTTATTTACATTTTTCTCTTTCCAAAATTGTCTTTACTTTCTACCCCTCTCAATGTCGTCCTTCTCACAAATTGTCTCTACAAATTTGTCTATTATCTCCATGATGTCTTCTTGTTTACATTTTACTCCCCCATTCTCATTTACCATTCCTGCCATCTTTCCCTCCCATCTTTATACCTCCTTACCTAAAAATCATGAAACCTCTTCCTTCTTTCACCTTAAAATGTCTTTACAACATTGTCTTCCATTTTTCTTTTATTTTCCCATGCATTTCTTTTCTATTTCTCTTATATTATTTCCAGCTTCCATTCCTTCCTTTAAATCTCTCACCATGTTTTCATATTTCACTTTCCTTCTTTCTTATCTTTTACTGTATTTATAAAAAGTCTTTTGATATTTCTCTTTAAACAAAACCCAACATTTTGTAAAGATTTCACTGTCATGTGTTCCTTCCACAGTGTAGTACCTTGTTTATTCATTTCTTTCTTTCTTTCTTTCTACTTACATCCCCTGCTAACAATTTAGCCTTGTAGCTGCTTTAAACCTTCATCATTATTACTTCTGACATAGCCCATGTTGCACTGTGGTTTAAAAAATCTACTCCTACCCCTCCTACAACTTCCTTTACATCACCTGAAGAAATACATAATCCGTCTCTATTCTTTTTGTATTCCCACTGTCCGTTTTATCTAGCATCAAATATCCACCTCATCTTGCTTTATTTTCCTTTCCTTTTCTTTGCCTTTCTCATTTATTTTTTCTTTCCTTACCTTTCAATTGTTTCAAATCATTACTATCGACATTTTATCAAAATTTATATTTTAGTTCTTCAGACATTTTCTTTACAACATGTTTGTATGCTCATATATTACTATTACCTTCACGTAAGTTCCATTTTTTCTCATGTCACATATCATCACCCTTTCTGGTATCACAGTTGTTACATCCACTGTTTTTACTTCATCTTTTCTTATTAGCACCCCTAACCCAGAACATGTTTCATGTCCTACTGACCATATACACCTTCTCCACACAGCTTCAATTTTTCTTATATAGTGCATTGTGTATCCAATAAGCATAATACATCTGTCTTTTTCTTCATGCACCATTTAACAACCATTAAAACCCTCACGTCATTTCTTACACTATTTATGTTTTGTCCCAAAATACTTAAACCATCCTTCCCTTCTTTTTTTTTTTTTTTTTTTTTTTGCATGATTTTCCCTCCAGCTTTCTTTTTGTCATTCTACTTCTCACCCTCCCTCCAATAGTTCAAACTTCTTTATGGTCTTGTTCTTCCCCTTAATCTTCCTCTTCATCACTTGCCAACCCATCATGATTATTTTCTGTTTTACACTTCCTACAAAAAGATTTACAGTCCATAGTAGAATGGTCTGGCTCTCCACACTGTTCACATCTTCTTTTTGTACATTTCTGAATTAAATGTTTTTCATCTAAACAATAGATGCAGGGCTTTGGTTGGCACCAATATATAACAGCTGTATGTTTACATTTCACTATTATGTTATCTGAAATATACTGTAATCTTCTATCATATATTTCCAGTGTAACCCACACTTTCCATTCCTCTATCCATGCATTTCTGTTATCATACATTTTCTTTATGCCATGCACTTTATCATATAGGGTCAGGAAAAAAAAGATTTAAATTCAAATTCCTCCATTTCTGAAGATCTGGAAATTCTGAAAAATAAAGTCTTTCCAATATGATAAGTTATTTACTTTTTTTCTATTTCACCCATAGACTTTTCCAAACCTACAAAAAGTTTTTTTGAGCACTAGGTGGTGCCAGAGGGTTATAACTAGTGCCTGGAGCACTAGAAACAGTATGGAGTAGAACCCTTTCCCCCTTTGGGATTCAGGCACCTCTTGAATAGTACCCTGAGTCAAGAAATGTTGAAGAACCTGTGGGATAAAGGGAAGTTGTTCCTGAGGTGGCTGAGGAATGCCCATAAAAGGAGGATGCATTTCCACACTATAAAGTACCTCTGATGAATGACCAATAGAACCCAAGAATCCTCAGTGATCTGAAGCCAAACAAGAAGACAAAGAGAAAGGTGAAGAGAAAGATGACTGTGGCTGGGAAGAGACTGATAGTCATACAGCACCTGATTTTTCTGGAAAGGAAGGCTTCGGAATCCTTGAAAACTGAGTGGCCTTAGCAGGAGGAGCCCCTTTTCCACTCTTCTTGCCTTTAATAAAATGGCGGAATTGCCTATGAACAAAGACAGGCTTAGTGGGATGGTTTCTCTGAAATTTAGGTACAGGAGAAACAAGCACATGTTTAAGATCCTGTAAGGCCTTACCCTTATCCTAAAGGGACTTAAACAAACCAGTAGCTGCTTCCCCAAACAAAAATTTAGAATCCAGAGGAGCCTCCATCAACTTAGCTTTAATATAATGAGGTGGAGGTTGAAGCTTAAGCCAAGAATACCTCCTCATCACTGAACCAAAAACAGCAGCCCTAGATGAGGCATCTGGCAAGGAAAGAACATCAGTTTTAACTTCAGAGTATGAAAAATCAGAAATAAGTTGACAGGCCTGAGAAAGAAGAGCCAACACATACCTAGACATATGCGTCTGATGATTAATAGCCCTAAAAGCTAGGGTAGCAGAAGTGTAAACCTTCTTACCCAGCCTTTCCATAGTTCTGCTGTCCTTATCAGAAGACAATAACTTGGCAAAGGAAGCAATTGAGATGACTTATCAGAGGCTACAGACATTACAGAGGGATCAGCAGCAGGACATTTATACAAAAAAAGTAACAATCCTCAGGCACCCTGTAAGACCCATCAGGCTTCTTGGGAGCAGGGGGGCAGAGAATCAGGTTCATGAGAGGCATTGGAAAAAGCATCCAGCAAAGTAGCCAAAACAGAAGGAATAGCTGCAGGTTTATGAGATTCCAAATGGAGCAACTCAAAGTACTTCTTATGGATATCAGAGACCTGAGCACAATCCCACTTAAAAAAAAAACATCATCCTAGAGAGTGTGCCCCCAAATGAAATGTTCTCAAAAGGAATATCAGGATTAATAGATTCCTACTCCTTCTCTGACCTATAGTCCAAAGGAGAAGGAATTTGAGTAAAATAAGTCAAGGAGTCATCATCAGAATCTGGCTCATTCTCAGAAGAATCCTGTTCTCTAGACCTTTTAAGGGGAGTAGAAGACCAAGGAGGAGCAGGAACTGAAACCCCCTGAGGAGACTTTAAGGACATTAAAGCAGTACATAGCCGCTCATTGAAGGCCTGCCACTCACTTAGTTGATCTGCTGCAGATGAAACATGTTTAATTTTTTTGTTTCTTTTTCAAGGGAATGTCCTCCAAAAAAACTGAGAAGGTTCGGATCCAGAATAGTAGTCGAGAACTGTAGTAGGAATTTCTTCTTCATCTAATATCTGAGGAACTCCCCTAGGCCCCTAGGAAAAAATCAACCATGGTTTCCCATGAATGTCCAAGACAGATGCCTGCAAAGTGTTTTCAAACATGCTGCTAGCCGAATCCTCACTGGCCTCCAACATGCTCATGGCAGAGAAATCCGACAGCACAGCCAGGCAAGCCTCCAGGTTTGTGATCACCTCAGGAGAAACACCTTGCAGAGGATGGACATTGGAAGATTCTGGTCATATCTTTTTCACCTTCTTCTTCCCTAATGACTGACCCTTGGGGTGGGAGATTCCTTCCATTGTATCTTTAGAGAGAAGCTTAAGACGCTGGTCCTCAAGATACAAGGAAAGGGAAGAAAGCCTACTGTGAAGGGTTTTCTGGACAAATGCCTGACAAATTGAACAAGATGGATGGTCATGAGAAGCTCCTAGGCAAAAAAGACACTTATCATGGCAGTCTTTATTGGGAGTGTGTCTCCCACACTGTCATTTACCCTCCCTGGATAACATTAACCTCAAGGGCATAAAACAAGCAAGAAAAAACAAAAACCCCAATGGGGCACTTATCTGCAACTGCTAGAAGTCAACAAACAGGCATAGGTAGTCACTGGAGAATGAAAATGCATTCAACCTGTGGAAAATGGATGCAGATAAACTGACTGATGATAAAGATGTTCAGATTATGGTAAGCCTGAACATCACCTTTATGCTCTACAGCCTACACTACACAAGGCTTCCACAGCAGGGAATCCTATATGTTAAGAATACTGCAGCAGTGAATGTAAGGACATCAGCATGCATTGATAGTAAATCTTATTTTTGAAAATCGGTGTATGTATTTTTTTTTTTTTTTTTGTTGTTTGTTTTTTTTTTTTTGCTTGAGGCACCTACAGATGTGCAATTCAACCACTATAAATGTTCTTTATTGTTAGAGTTAAGATTCCCATATTCCAGAAGCATTGATGTCAAACAGTTATGGCTGAAACCATTCCATGACGTCTTAACCAGGAGTGCTGTACAGCATCTTTGAATGGCAAAAAAGAAAGAGAAAAACATTCATAAAATCATTCTCAAAATTAAACTGTCACTGATCATTAGAGGCAATGTCCAAATGATAAAGAAAAAAATAATGATGCCTTTAAAAACTAGCATTATATGAATTAACAGAGTACACTACTGTTGTATGATATAATGCCTGCAGAAAAAACTTACACCCTTCTGAATCTTATCTATCTTTCTAGCTCCTTCACATGCCCCTTCCAAGTTGTCTAGTATTACTGCTATTAAAAATGTTAATAAAACTTTTAATAGAAAGAAAATTTACCATCTCTGTATTTTTCTTGTGGACAAACGCATTACCAAGTTTAAAGACAAGCTCATAAATAAAAAACTCTTTCCAACAGTATTTTGCTATGAAGCAGAGAGGCGCAGGATGTCTTTGCAAGGTATTGTCTCAGAAACAGGACCTGCATCTTTCTTGGTGACTCATCTAATTACCAAACTAGTAATTATTAAAATCATCCCCACAGTCCTCATTTCATATAAAGCCACCACATCCTGCATTGTATCATCAAAACAACAATTTTACCATAGAGTTGTCCAGAGATCCCATTTTACTATAATTTGTCAGACTAATTTACCTTTATCAAGATATGCATCAGGAAGAGAACTGAAAGCACAGTATACAGAACATTTTATTATATTAAAGCAAGTAATAACTCAGGGTTTGTGTGTGTTAGTGATGACTATCAATAAATACTGCTATCTTCAGTGGTATCCATTTTGTATCACCATGGCAAATTCCTCATAAGACTTAATGTAAATAGATATAATGCAAATAGACTAAACCACAAAAGCCTGAAACTAAAAGTCAAAGACTGCAGTTTTCTGAAAAATTGTTTTAGCAAAATATAAACTAAAAAGGTGCTGCAACTTTGACTTAGAGATTTTTGCAAATGGGTATGGGAGGATGCCCCACACACACACACACACACACACACACACTCTCACATGCACACACACACACACACACACACACACACACACACACACACACACACACACGTAAGTAGGTTAGGTCTTTCTTGCAGATTCGATATTTACATGTCAAAAAATTTTGTTTCAAGCACTAGATTTCAAGATTCTGTAACTCAGACTGCTGATGTTTTGTCGTATGTACTGCTTCCATTTCTAAGACAACAGGTTCCACATCATTGCTTAGCATATAAATTTAAATTTTGGAGAAGATGTGCCTACTAAACTGTTTCAGCTTAGCTGATAGCATGCCTTCCACACAGCCAGGGCTTATTATTCCAGCAGTGTGAAAGCAACAGCTACAATGACAGATAGTGTTGGAAGAAATGTGCCGATGTGTAATGAGGTGTTATATATAAACCTGGAATGTATGCTATGGCTCAGTGACCCTAATTTTTTTTTTTTACTGTGCTTATATGGCTTAGAAAATAGAGTGCTGCAGCATTCATGTGTAACAATAATGGTATATTTATTAATTTATACCTCAAGTTCTTGTTTGATGACACCTCTCTTCAATCAATTGATAAACGCACACAGATGCATGTGCAACACACACACACACACACACACACACACACACACACACACACACACACACACACACACACACACACATATGCACACTACCTCAAATGAAGCAGACGCTCTGGAGTTCCAAAAATTTGCATGCGATAGGCTTGAGTAAGTTACAGCTCATAAAAGAACAGTGAAATACTTTGGCTTGAAGGACTAACAAAAGAAGAATTATGAAACAATCTGTTGTGTTTTATCAAAAGTAAGACTGCATGGTTTTATTTTCTCCTTCTTTTGTGTAGTGTATAGCAATACCCCAGCATGAAACTTTTTTAACTGCTGTACATACTGACAGTGAGCATAAATTTCACACTGCTATCACAGAAAATCATGAGTAAAGTTGAAATGATCAGGAATCTGATTATTTCCTTTGGACATTTACAGATTAGTCAGATCACAAAATTGAATGTTCCTAAAAATCTGAATCACAGTTCTTAAAATGGAAATTCACCTCTCACACAACATATAAGGATAACATTCTCTGGATACTATGTTTGGTCACTGGATTGTGATGCTGTTATTAGGACAATGGATCACTACCAGAAGAAACTTTTTTTTCCACAAGACAAAGTGATAGAGAAGTAAGAATGAATTGTGTAAGAAAGGGTGCAGCCCCCTTCTTAGATACAGTGGAGTTGTAGTCTCTTGAATTTAATCTAGTATGACATAACTTGTGTAAAGTATTGCTTGAAGAAGCAGCTATATTCTAATTTACAGAACAGTAAGATAGTAGCCAATTCTTTAAGTGAAAGACATAGTATTGTATGCTGATCCTTCTCCAAAGTATTCAGTTATAAAACACAAGCTGAACAAAATTTAGAAATTCACCGTATATCTTTGTTTTCCTCAAGAAGTCATAGACAAAAAAACTACCATCAAAATAAACAGATTACCATCAAATTCTACTTATATTAATCCTTGGGCTAAAGTGACAAACATAACAGGACTGTGGAACCAAGAATATTTTTATCTATGAATTGAATCATAATATTTATGATTGTTTATAACTCTTTCTTCTTAGATGTTTTTTATCATTTAAATTTGTTGTCCCCATTTCAAGTGTTGTTAGAATTAGTTTTGCCATACATTGTATATATTGTATACAGTGTGTATTTAACTCAATTTCCTTTTATTATCCTCTTGAAAAAGACTGTTGTAAAATTTAGAATTTCTCCTGTCATGATATTTGCTGTAGAACAACAATGTTGTTGTGCCTTTCGGCTTTTCCCGGTTAGGGGTCGCCACAGCGGAACTCTGCTCAGCTAATGATTGGCAGTAGATTTTTACGTGCCGAGTTGCCAGCCCTGGCGCACAACCTTCAACTAAGGTATGCCCATTCACGGATGTTTCCACACAGAAGACGCTCTAGCTGAGAATCGAACAGGACAACGTAACAATAAATTTGTTAATTAAAAAACATAGGGTAGTTCAAGATTCATGACTCATGACTTATTTGACTTTCATAGTTAACATATATGAATTTAAATGGAAAGAAACAATACTAGCTTCAGAAATATCATCTTTGAATACAGCACTGCTGTGTTATACATGTTCACGTTTTAGGTGGTGTAAGAAAGTTATCAAAGTAATTGCCATACATAGTTTCATCGTAATTATTGTTCCGAGCAGTCTATTTCATAAGGGAGGAACAGAAATATTTAATATATCACTTAATTACAAACTGAATAAAAAGAAAACGTTGAAGGCAGCTTTAGAAACCTGGGGAGGATAATGATATTTCATGTTATGCGGCATTCTGAAGTTGTGATTTTAAATTATACTACCTGTAAAGCAAAGAAAGTCTTGTTCTCTCCGGCTACTTATCATGTTTTATCATTCAAAGCAGGCACCAAACTATAGTATAGTCAGTTGGTTCCGTTTCAGTTTTCTAGCTCATATTCAAAGCACTTCCCGTACAAATATGTTTTATTTCTTCCTATGTATCTTTGCACAAGCTATTTTTAATCCACCATTTCATTATATTCTTTAACCTATGGTCTTCTGTGAATTTTCTGGATTTTAAGGTTAATAGGTGGCATGATTTGTATCAGTAATTCTAGTATTAAAAAAAATAAATAAGTGAATGAAGGCGACCATGCCTGACTTCAGATTGAAACAGTAGGGAAGGAAAGGAAATATTACCTGACATTCTGCATGTGAAACATAAAAACACTAATTATTTTCTTCTGCCCTATCTTCATTGCACATTTTATTCTCTGAGAGCCACAAACTATTGCCTAAGCATGCAGATGTTCCTTCTGTCAGCAAACTGACAAGCTCACTTATCTCACTGTCCATCTGTTGGTGCAGCATTTTCCTACAGGGAAAATGGATCATAACTGATTAACATTTTTTTCACAGCTTAGTTTGATTTCTCCTGCATTGTTTTCACCTTTGACAGAAAGGATGTTCAACTCCTATACTCAATAAAATGAAGCATATCCATATTTTTTTCCAGACTGTTCCATGACATTAAGGATTATGATCAAGTCACTGAGCCAAACTTGTTTTGTGTTTGAGACATAGATTTTAAGAAATTCACCTGAAGCGCACTGCAAAGCAAAGAGGGGAATCTTGACATCCATGTGAGGAACACATAACAAGTGAGTTATCGTTAGAGAGACTAGATCATAATTATTTCTAGCACATTGAGTTTTCTCTGCCCTGTTTAGTGTTGCCTCACAGTCAGTGGCCAGAAATTAAGTATATCTTTGATCCTGTAAAAAGCTGTAATGCCCTGTGTACTGCCACAAACAAAAGTGGTGCAGTCTGATGTGATTTATACATTTTATAGTTGCTTTAGCTTCTCACCACAGACCTGTGAGATGCACTGTTTCTGCTCTGTTGTGACTACAACATAACAAAACTGAAAGGTGACTAACAAAAACGTGTTTAACAATGTTGTCTTTTTCCAAAGTGGGTACATAATGACAGTACTGCATGCACTACATAAATCTCAGTGGTAAGAAGGATAACTTTCATTGGACAGGACTGTCTGCCTAATAAATGTGTACTGTAGGTGAACTTTCTCAAGGACTGGAACTTACTCAGTAATGCCAGCAAACAAATGTGTCCACCCAGCTCGCACCTCCTTTGGGATCAAAACCTGGAAGCTATAGTGATCACTACCTTCATTCATAGTGTATAATCCCTGAAAGTCAGTAATAAACTTAATTATGGACTATTTTATATTTGTTTACTGAGGTAATGCACTGATCACCATGGACTAATTTCAGTCACAGCCCTGGCGACTACAAATGAACTAATGTGGCAAAAGTGCCTACAGAAATGAAGATAAAGCAGGAAATATTTAAAAAAAATCCCCTTGAAGGAGAAAAGGTTGCAGACAGTATTTACATACTTGAGTTAAAGCTTAACTGACCTTCCAGTCTTGAAGAAAGGAAGAGGAGGATAAGTAGACTGAGGTGCTGAGCAGGATGGGGTAGGAGTTACTAAGTGATGTGTCCATGCAGGAAGCAGTTCTGAGCAGGATGGGGTAGGAGTAACTAAGTGATGTGTCCATGCAGGAAGCAGTGCTGAGCAGGATGGGGTAGGAGTAACTAAGTGATGTGTCCATGCAGGAAGCAGTTCTGAGTAGGATGGGGTTAGGCGTAACTAAGTGATGTGTCCATGCAGGAAGCAGTTCTGAGCAGGATGGGGTAGGAGTAACTAAGTGATGTGTCCATGCAGGAAGCAGTGCTGAGCAGGATGGCATAGGAGTAACTAAGTGATGCATCCATGCAGGAAGCAGTTCTGAGCAGGATGGCGTAGGAGTAACTAAGTGATGTGTCCATGCAGGAAGCAGTTCTGAGTAGGATGGGGTAGGAGTAACTAAGTGATGTGTCCACGCAGGAAGCAGTTCTGAGCAGGATATGGTAGGAGTAACTAAGTGATGCGTCCATGCAGGAAGCAGTTCTGAGCAGGATGGGGTAGGAGTAACTAAGTGATGTGTCCATGCAGGAAGCAGTTCTGAGCAGGATGGGGTAGGAGTAACTAAGTGATGTGCCCATGCAGGAAGCAGTTCTGAGCAGGATTGGGTAGGAGTAACTAAGTGATGTGTCCATGCAGGAAGCAGTTCTGAGCAGGATGGGGTAGGAGTAACTAAGTGATGCGTCCATGCAGGAAGCAGTTCTGAGCAGGATGGGGTAGGAGTAAATAAGTGATGCATCCATGCTGGAAGCAGTTCTGAGCAGGATGGGGTAGGAGTAACTAAGTGATGTGTCCATGCAGGAAGCAGTTCTGAGCAGGATGGGGTAGGAGTAACTAAGTGATGTGTCCATGCAGGAAGCAGTTCTGAGCAGGATGGGGTAGGAGTAACTAAGTGATGTGTCCATGCAGGAAGCAGTTCTGAGCAGGATGGGGTAGGAGTAACTAAGTGATGTGTCCATGCAGGAAGCAGTGCTGAGCAGGATGGGGTAGGAGTAACTAAGTGATGTGTCCATGCAGGAAGCAGTTCTGAGCAGGATGGTATAGGAGTAACTAGGTGATGTGCCCATGCAGGAAGCAGTTCTGAGCAGGATGGTATAGGAGTAACTAGGTGATGTGTCCATGCAGGAAGCAGTTCTGAGCAGGATGGGGTAGGAGTAACTAAGTGATGTGTCCATGCAGGAAGCAGTTCTGAGCAGGATGGGGTAGGAGTAACTAGGTGATGCGTCCATGCAGGAAGCAGTTCTGAGCAGGATGGGGTAGGAGTAACTAAGTGATGCGTCCATGCCGGAAGCAGTACTGAGCAGGATGGGGTAGGAGTAACTAAGTGATGCGTCCATGCAGGAAGCAGTTCTGAGCAGGATGGTGTAGAAGTAACTAAGTGGTGTGTCCATGCAGGAAGCAGTTCTGAGCAGGATGGGGTAGGAGTAACTAAGTGATGTGTCCATGCAGGAAGCAGATCTGAGCAGGATGGGGTAGGAGTAACTAAGTGATGTGTCCATGCAGGGAGCAGTTCTGAGCAGGATGGGGTAGGAGTAACTAAGTGATGTGTCTATGCAGGAAGCAGTTCTGAGCAGGATGGGGTAAGAGTAACTAAGTGATGTGTCCATGCAGGAAGCAGTTCTGAGCAGGATGGGGTAGGAGTAACTAAGTGATGTGTCCATGCAGGAAGCAGTTCTGAGCAGGATGGGGTAGGAGTAACTAAGTGATGTGTCCATGCAGGAAGCAGTTCTGAGCAGGATGGGGTAGGAGTAACTAAGTGATGTGTCCATGCAGGAAGCAGTGCTGAGCAGGATGGCATAGGAGTAACTAAGTGATGCATCCATGCAGGAAGCAGTGCTGAGCAGGATGGTGTAGGAGTAACTAAGTGATGTGTCCATGCAGGAAGCTGTTCTGAGCAGGATGGTGTAGGAGTAACTAAGTGATGTGTCCATGCATGAAGCAGTGCTGAGCAGGATGGGGTAGGAGTAACTAAGTGATGTGTCCATGCAGGAAGCAGTTCTGAGCAGGCTGGGGTCGGAGTAACTAAGTGATGTGTCCATGCAGGAAGCAATTCTGATGGATTGTTTGGGGAGATATGCTTTCAACTTTGGCCTAACTGTGGTACAAGAGGTGAGGTCTTTCTGTTGGAATGAAAGGGATTCCAAGAGTTTACGTGCTACAATTATAAATGCATGGATGGTGCTGTGTAGCAGTTTTTGAAGGCTGCAAGGTGGGAGCTTCTTGACTGGGAATGCCTTCTGAGATTATAAGAAGATGATTTTGTAGAGAACTTTTCAGCAAGATAGGATAATGTTTTGAGACTGAGGGGTGTAAATAGAAGTCAGGCAAGTAAGAGGTCTACTGTTTGTTTAATTGGTACCCATTTGGCTTTACTGAGAGTGACTGGGTAGTTTGGGAAGAAATTACATCCTTAACCCACACTCTGTTAAACCCCAAATTGCTCCTACTCCAGATAATCATTACCCAACGCTACAGTATGAAAAAGTGCTAAAATCTGGTGCAATTCTTTTCTAGACCTTTCCATAACTGTCTCTCAACTAATTAGGAATGGAAGTGTTTATAAGTTGTTGTGCACACACATTAATTTGTAATTAACCAGCCACCACTCTGCAGTGTTTTTATAAGGTTAAAGGAAATATATTATGGTATTGAGTTTTGAATTACACTGAATGGGAGCTTGGGCACTTCAGGAAACAGTCTAAACTTTAAAATGGGAATTGATTTACTACTGACTGTATATGCTCAGTGGAAGAGTATGTGTATTGGTGGTTTTGGTTTCACTTTACTTGTGGATGAGAGGACTGAAAAACAAAAATCCAAGAAGGTGTTATTTATTTTATTTTTTGATCAAGATGAGACTATTGAATATGTGCAAAGTGAGGAAAGATGCAATAGAGAAAGCCCTTGTGATTTATTTGGAGTTCACAGCATTTGTTTTCTGACTTTGTTGATTAGGATGTTAGTCCTCAATAATTCTAGAGTTGGAAACAGGTTATCTGCTTTTATCTTAAAAACAGTTAGATAGCATACAAGAAAGTAGGTAGTAAGGGTAACGTATTAGGGCTTGGGCAAAGAAAATGGTTCTTGAAAATTCAGGGTCTAAACTCAGCTTAGATGAAAAACTTTGTACAGCAAACCTGGTATTTTCATCAAGAATTATTTAAACTGTGCATGGAACAATCATGTGTCTCTCTTTACTTTAGTTAAAGATCCTAGACTCAGTGAAAGGAATTAGACAGCAATTGTTTTTGAAACACAATGGCTTTATTTCAGTGTTTTATACAATCTGGAGAAATATAAGAATATAAATTAAAGTGTGCAATAAATTAAATGGAAAATGATTGTGTTATCTGTTTTGGAACATATATCTGATAACTAAATAAAATTATTTAGATAAAAAAAATCCATATAGCATTCCATTGTCAAAGGCATCCTATAAAGTTTTTTCTGTGACCCAATTCCTCTCTATACATTTTATGATATACTCAGATTCTTATTTTACCTTTATGTGGCAGGGATTTAATTTTCTTTGACTTTAGAAGCCAGCATATTATTAAATACTGATTTGGCATTCTATTTCACTTCTCTTATAATTGGGCACTGGATTGTTTTCTGAGCAATCTGTTTCACTGTAGTTATGCAGACTTTTTCATGTAAAGTAAGTGGAGTATAGAACCTACCTGGGGTGGCTCATGGTATTGGCTATGCGGCTACACCCCCATGAAAAGAAAAGAAAATAAAAATCTTTTTTTTTTTTGGCTTTTCCCGGTTAGGGGTCGCCACAGCGGATCATCTGTTTCCATTTCTTCCTGTCCTCTGCATCTTGCTCTGTCACACCAGCCACCTGCATGTCCTCTCTAACCACATCCATAAACCTTATCTTAGGCCTTCCTCTTTTCCTCTTACCTGGCAGCTTCATCCTTAGCATCCTTTTCCCAATATAATCAGCATCCCTCCTCAGCACATGTCCAAACCAATGCAATCTTGCCTCTCTGGCTTTGTCTCCAAACTGTCCAACCTGGGCTGACCCTCTAATATAATTATTCCTAATCCTGTCTACCCTCAGCACACCCAGTGCAACTCTTAACATTTTTAACTCTGCCACATCCAGCTCTGACACCTGCCTTTTTGTCAATGCCACTGCCTCCAACCTGTATAACATAGCTGGTCTCACTACCCTTTTGTAGACCTTCCCTTTCACTCTTACTGGTACTCGTCTCTCACAAATCACTACTGACACTCTTCTCCACCCACTCCACCCTGCCTGTACTCTTTTATTCACCTCTCTTCCACACTTGCCATTACTCTGAAATGTAGATCCCAAGTATTTAAACTCATCCACCTTTGCCAACTCTACTCCCTGCTTCCTCAACATTCCTCTATCCTCCCTCTCATTCACACACATATATTCTGTCTTAGTCTGGCTGACCTTCATTCCTCTCCTCTCTGGAGCATATCTCTACCTCTCCAGGGTCTCCTCAACCTGTACTCTACTCTCACTACATATCACAATGTCATCTGCAAACGTCATAGTCCACGGGGATACCTGTCTGATCTCGTCTGTCAACCTGTCCATCACCAGTGCAAATAAGAAAGGGCTCAGAGCTGATCCTTGATGTAATCCCACCTCCACCTTAAACGCATCTGTCACTCCCACTGCAGATCTCACCACTGTCACACTACCCTTGTACTTATCCTGTACCACTCTTACATACTTCTCTGCCACTCCTGACTTCCTCATACAGTACCACAACTCTTCTCTAGGCACCCTGTCATATGCTTTCTCTAAGTCCACAAAGACACAACGCAACTCCTTCTGACCTTCTCTGTACTTCTCCATCAACACTCTCAGAGCAAACATTGCATCTGTAGTGCTCTTTCCTGGCATGAAACCATACTGCTGATCTCTAATCCATCATCTCCCTTCTTAACCTAGCTTCCATTACCCTTTCCCATAATTTCATGCTGTGACTGATCAGTTTTATCCCTCTGTAGTTACTACAGCTCTGCACATCACCCTTATTCTTAAAAATCAGTACCAAAACACTTAATTTGTTAATTCTAAAAAAGGAAAAAAAAATAGGAAAAATAGTTTGTCTTCTCATTTTACTTTTTAGTTAGTTTTTGTGTATGCTATAGATCATGTGTGAAGCTCCAAGAATGTCCAAGTGCAAAAAAAAAAAAAAAAAAGAAACAAAAACACTTGGCATACATCCACTTGCCCATCTGTTCATTAAATTAGCCTGCCATTGCAAGGGTCTTTATGCCTTTTGCAAAAGGCAAGAACAAAAAAAAACAGTCGCACCCAGCTAGTGTATTAAGTGTCAAGGAGCTGTTTCCATTGGCTCAGGATGCCTCTGGTGACTGAGGCAGTCTGACCAAAAGTGAAAGAAAAAAGTACTAACTCAAAAGAGGTGCAAGCAAATCTTCATTTCTAACTACTTTTGATACTTCAGTTGGCAAATACAGATTCCTAAGGATGCTATTTGGAATAAATTCTGCAAGTGAAGTCTTTCAGCATGCAATGGAGCAAATTTTTTTCAGGTTATCCTTGTGCCATAATAGTAGAAGATTTATTGGTTGGAGGCAATGGTGACGCAGAGTATGACAGAAACCCAAAGGTCTAGACAGAGCACATAAAGTAAACTTGAAGCTCAATCCTCTGAAGTGCAAATTCAGACTTCCAGAAGTTACATACGTAGGTCATTTGTTTATGAGTGCAGGATTGAGACCAGACCTGACCAAGCCAGCAGCTATTCTTGAGATGTCAGCACCAGATAATGTACAAGCTCTACAACATTTTTTGGCATGGTCATGGACTTCAGTGAGTTGACAGCACCTTTAAAAGAGCTAACACAAAAATGTTGCATGGTCAGGGTTGGAACAGCACCAGAAGGCATTTGAAGACCTTAAGCATAAAATTGCTAACCCACCTACATTAAGATACTATGATGTGAACAAACCAGTTACTCTTTCCTGTGATGCTTTAAAATTTGGTCTTGGTGCAGCTATACTTCAAGAGGGAAGACCAGTAGCCTATGCATCTAGACTACTAACCCAAATTGAGATGCAGTATGCTCAAATTAAGAAGGAGCTTTTGGCAATAGCATTTGCATGTTCCAAGTTTCATGATTATATTTATGGTTGAGCTATTCAGATTGAAACTGACCACCAACCTCTAGTTACTGTTTTAAAGAAGCCTATGCACTCAGCTCCAGTGAGATTACAAAGAATGATGCTCAAATTGCAAAAGTACAATTTCAAAATGGTCTACATGAAAGGCAAATTGCTCTAACTGGATGATACCTTATGCAGATTGTGTAGAAATACGACATAACAGCTTGACACAGAGAATTTTGCTTTTGATGTGATGTCAGTGAGTCATTTTTCTGCCATTAGACTTGATGAGTTAAGAGATCACACTCAGATGATCCAGTTTTGCAGAAGCTCAATCACTACATTAATGTTGGATGGCCGTCAAAGCAATCTAGTGTACCACCTGAAGTAGAAACCTATTTTCCTTACAGAGATGAATTGTTGATGGACGATAGCATCATTTTCAAAGGTCCTAAAATTGTTGTTTCTGCTTCCTTACAACAAGAATATATCCGGATTTTGCATTGTGGTCACCCAGGATCCGCATCCACTAAGAGAAGAGCAAAATAATTAGTATTTTGGCCTTCATTATCAAAAGATATTGAAAAAGTACTTTCTTCTTGTTCAGTATACAATAGTACTAGACAACATTTGCAAAGAGAACCACTTCAGCTAAGTCCAGTTCCTGAACTACCTTGGTCAACAGTTGCTACTGATATCTTTGAGTAGAACAATCAACACTTCTTGGTTTTGGTAGACTCTTATTCAAATTGGTTTGAGATTGGTCTACTACCTCACCTAACATCCACTGCTGTTATTACTAAGTTGAAATATCATTTCTCAATTCATAGTAGTCCACACAATGTTCTTTCTGACAGTGGTACTCAATTTACTAGCCAGTTGTGCCAGAAATTTGCAAAAGAATGGGACTTTGTACATGTCACTAGTAGTCCTGAATATCCTCAGTCAAATGGTCTAGCTGAATGTGCAGTGCAGAGTGCAAAGCAATTACTTGAAAGGTCAAAGCATGACAATACCGATGTGTTCTTGAATTTGTTTAATCTCAGAAACATAACACGTGACAATATTCTTGGCTCACCTGCTCAAAGACTACTTTCCAGGCAAACTAGAACTACGCTACCCATTATTTCCAGTTTATTGAAGCCTAAATCTAAGAACAATAAAACCATCAAGGCTCAATTGGTTAAGAAGCGTAATATCCAGAAATCTAGTTACGACAGATCAAGCAGATTACTTCGGCTTTTGAAGGAAGGAGAGATGGTACAAATCCAGACAATGAAAGGTTTTGATCAAATTGGACAGATTACAGGCATCTGTGGTAAACCAAGATCCTATTTGTTAGACTCCGAGGATGTATAATATAGGGGAAACCATTGACGTAGACATCTTCCTCCTGTACCTGAATCATCATCACCATCAGATTGTTTCTGTGATGCAGTCTTCAAATCTGAGTGAATCAGACGCTTTTCTCATACTAGAATGTGTCCAAAATTCTGATTCCATTCCAGAAAATGTTCCAAACATTCCACAGGTCAAACATTTTGCAGAGGCAGTTCCAGTTGCTTAATCTAATTCCCAGTTTTATGTCACATGATATGGACGAGTATCATAGCCTAGTGTGAAATACGCAGCTACGTAGACTTGGTTTTGTGTGTGTGTGTGTGTGTGTGTGTGTGTGTGTGTGTGTGTGTGTGTGTGTGTGTGTGTGTGTGTGTGTGTGTGTGTGTGTGTGTGTGTGTGTGTGTGTGTGTGTGTGTGTGTATGTTCTTAGTATTGTATAATGCATGACAAAGAATTACCTGTGATTTCTGCATGCTAAATAGACTTAAAGCTTTGTATGATCTATTTCCCAAAGAGGGAGGATGTAGGTCAGAGTGTAAGTGATGTGTGCTGTATCTTTAAGAAGCATGTCAAGGATGTACATGCAGGTATAAATTCCAGACACATCCAATCCCTAGTGCCATTTTGTAAGAGAAGCCAGAGTGACGGCATGCATGATCGCAGTTGTTAGCTTGTATATAAGTTACTTCAGTTAAAATCAGTAAACTTCTATAATAAAATAAACCTGCTTGAACAGAGCCCGCAAAGACTCTTCTATTGTGTCCAAAGTAGGAACGACATTGTTGTCACTGAAACAGGTGTTTGCTAAGTGGTAATATTCAGGAGTTGAACTTTGTCTAAAAAGGCACTATAAAGGTAGCAAAGTCTTTAATCAACACACAAGTTATGAGAAGATTGGTGCAGCCCATCCATAACAAAGCAAAAGAGGTCTGCTAACTTTACTCCCCTCCACCCTCAACCTTCCCTGAGGAAATATCATCAAATATAACTTCCCTACTATCACTAAGGAACAGGTTCTTAATGCTCTGTCTAAGACCAAGCACACTGCATCAGTGGGCCCAGACAATATCCCAGGATGCCTTCTAAATAGCATGAAACATGACCTATCAGGGCCTCTGGAATTACTATTTAATTGTAGCCTCCAAACAGGCTTCATGCCTCATGAATGGAGAAAGACAACAGTCATCCCTCTGCACAAAGGTGGACCATCCACAGACCCTGGAAACCACAGACCCATAAATCTCACTAGTCTTATATGTAAAACCATGGAAAGACTTATCATAGAGATGATCAACAGAGATACAGTAAACCTTCAGACACTGGACCCAACCCAGTTTGGTTTCGTAAAGAGCAGATCATGACTACTCAACCTGGTGGACTTCTTTGAGAAGGTCACCAAAGCAATGGATGAGGGCAAAATCATTCACACTGCCTACCTTCACCTGGCCAAAGCATTTGACACAATACCCCACTCGGGCATTGTTATCAGACTCAAGAGGTTAGGTACAAATCCGTATGTCACCCAGTGGATAGCCATCTGGTTCACAGACAGGACCCAGGAAGTTAGAATTGGGGAGTCCACCTCTACAAAGAGGCCAGTCACAAGTGGAGTCCTCAGGGATCAGTCCTTGGACCGCTCCTTTTTGGCATTTACTTCTCAGAACTCAAGGCCAATGTCAGTGATATCTGGCTGACTAAATCTGCAGATGATTGCAAATTAGGAGCTGTCATTGAATCTCACACTGACACAAATGTTCTCCAGGAGGGGCTGACACAGACAAACAATTGGTGTCACAGTCCTGGATTAAACTAAATGCCAAGAAATGCATAATAGTATCCTTTGGGAAGTCATCCATCCCCTGGTACCTGTCATATTGACAACACACCCCTTAGAGTTGACCCAGTAGTCAGGGACTTACGGACACACATAGATAGTAATCTAGCTTTTGATCATCATGTGTTTACAGTGATGAGAAAATCATTCTATGTTGTGCAACTTATAAACAAAGGTATGGCATCTAAGGCCAAGGAAGTAATTTTTCCACTGTATTCAGCATTCATCAGACCTATCATTGAGTACAATGCCCACTTTGGTATGTACCTATCCAGGCATATCCAACAACTGGAATGTCCACAGAGGTTCCTTACTAAAAGAATACAGGGAATAAGTAATATGTCCTATGCAGACTGCCTTAGGGCCCTATCCCTGTATTCTGTCTCCTACAGGCTTTTGAGGGGAGATCTATGCCTGGCATACAGGGCATTGTCAGACCCCACTCTGATGGACCTGCAGCATATCCACAGAACAAACAGTACTATAATTACCTGTTCTAAAGACTTAAACCTTGCTTGTGATATAAATAGGGCCTGCTGGTGAGATAGGTGTATATCACAGAGACTACCCTGTCTATGGAACAGGCTCCACATCAATTTGAAGCAGATTTCCTCCCTAATCTAATTCAAGTGCAACTTGGATAATTGGATGGGAAACCGGAAATTCATCCCTGGTTTAGCACCTATATCTCTGATGCAAACAGGTAACCTGTAAATGGTTCATCTCCCAGGCCTATGCTTACACTTATCAAGGATATCAGAATTCATCAGAGATTTGGCGTGCATGGCTACGCTTAAAAAGGCCTTTGTGGTTGTTAGCCTAGTAAACTCCTATGAACCTATGAACTATCTTTTCATATGCAAGTATTAGGCAAGCTGCTCTCTGTGGCCATTTTATGCCTAGATAATTTCCCTTTTAAAGGTGAGAATCAAACTTTGTACCTTGTGACTGTGAAGTAAACATCTTAACCATTATGCTAAACCATTCCCTAAATATAGTCTTGCATACATGTGCATAGGTTACTAATAGGCTTGTTGCCCTTGTGGGCCATTTATAGTCTAGTCAATTTTCTTCAAGGGTAAGAATTAAATCCAGTAACCTTGTGTCTGTGTTGTAAACACTATAACCATTATGCCAGCCGCCAACCCCCTTTTCCCAGCTGGACCATACAGAATGCTCATGAAATGACACCAGTTCACTAGATAGTTGCTGAAGACATTTATTTGAACTTTGAACTTCAGTGTCATTCTTGATGAGGGCAGAATATTGCTCAGCACAAATGACTCTCATTCGTTGGAGACATGGGAAGAGAATGCAATGTCTCTCTGCATCTTCTCTATAGTGGAAATGTAAGATTGCTCACTGCAACATAGGAAACAACAAGGTAATACTTATATTTAAGAGACTGAAGGACTGTAAAGGCCTTTGTAACATCCTTAATCCAGGTACTAGAAAGACAGTTTGCTGTAACCTTGTCCTTGATCAGTCCGATGAACACAAGGTCAATGTTCCAAACAATGGAATTACTGGTAACAAGGCACTCGTGACTCACTGCAGACCTACAGGTGTTTAGGGGAGCAGACTTGTAGTTTTGCTGATTCATAATAGACGTATGTGTGAGAAAATATTTATATTTGTTTATTTGCATTGTTAGTCTCACTAGTCCAATGGCCTTTTTCAGGGAGACCAGAGGTGGTATTCATGCTGACTGGGGGAATTTGGCCAGGGTACCAGAGAACTTACCATACTCTTTTTTGATAAGTGTCACAGGATCCTTTATATCTACCTTAGCTACCACAAAATCAGGTAGATGGGGCCTTGGTTTAGCATCTCATCAAAAGGACGGCACACTCAGGAGTGCAGCGAACCCCTCTCCTTTATGCTATACCATAATGTCAGTGTTAGAAAAATTATTTAAGCTACCTTATGTGGGAATAGAACCCACAGCCTTTTGCAGAAAAGGCAAGTGTGCTACTTATTGAGCAACTAAGTCTGCTAGTTGTATATAGGCATACATGTGAGCCCTAGGGTGGCTATAGTGAATTGCAACACTTAGGCCCAGATTTTTAAGCATCACAGCAAATTATGGTAGGGTGCAGTGATGCTGTTCACTGACACAAGGTGTTGACAAGAGATGAGCCTCCAAACTAAGTATTTATATCCCATACATATGGAATCACAGTAGTCCAGAAGCAAGAAGCAAAGAGGTGTCAGTAAGCATGAGGCGTCACTACCTCAAAACTCCTACAGATAGCAAACTGGCAAGGGAAGAGGTAGGAGCGAGCTGTGAGATCAGGGTGATAGGAGGAGTTCTGCTTTAACAGACAGATTTATACAAAGGCAGCAAGAATGAGAAACAGCAGAGATTCATCTTTTGGGTACTGCCTGGCTACTATTACTGATAGAAATCAGTGTCCTTCTGCACTTTCTGTCACCAGGAGTAAAACAGTAACAATAATTCCAAGCTTATTCCAGACCTAGGTTACAGGCTGTCCAGAGATCAGCAGTCTAATCCCAGTTATTGCAGAGGACTGCAGGCCTGTAGTCTTCTCTTGTTATATTGCACTGGGATGTGCATTCAGCAGCTCAGCACAACAGAGTCCTGAGTTGCACAATGGTCTGAAATGTAACATGAAAAGGATCCTAAAGAAATAGCAACTGCATGAAACACCAGCCATGCCAGTCAGGGAAGTCTTACATCCACACACTGTCCAGTCAGCAACAGCTAGGAATCAATGTTCCTATATGTGTTTTCTCAGCTGGAATAAAGCATTAGCAAACAGAAGTATTAATAGCAAATTGGGTCCTGGGAAATGGTTTTCAGACTCTCCAGTGACAGAAAGTCTCCACAAAGGCTGAGAATCTTCCTTTTCTCACGAGAAGCAAAACAGTGAATTAATCTTAAGTTGTCTCCTGAGAAACATTTCACAGGCTCTCCATTGATGAGTAGTCTCATTACAGATGTTGCAGATTTTAAAAGTAAACTAGTTGTTGCTGTGTCTTTTGGCTTTTCCCGCTTAGGGGTCACCACAGCAGAACTCCAGTTGCTAATGATTGGCAGTAGATTTTTATGTGCCGAGTTTCCGGCCCTGACGCACAACATTCAACGAAGGTACGCCCATTCACGCATGTCTCCACACAGAAGACACTCTAGCTGAGAATCGAACAGGACAATGTCTTACTGTGAGGCGAAAACGCTACCGCAGCACCACCACCGCAGTACATTTTAAAAGTAAATTAGAAAGGAGATTAATGTTGTAAGCATTGCAGTATGCACGTACTGAGTAGAGAGCTATGCTAGGGTGGGTAACTCAGGAGATTAATGTTGTAGGCATTGCAGTATGCACATACTGAGTAGAGAGCTATGCTAGGGTGGGTAACTCAAGTTTTATCCATCTAAGGGGAGGGCTTTCACAATATGATCTTTTAAATGCGATAAGATTGAGAGAAGGTTCTAATGTGAAAGTAACATTTTTTTCTTTAATTGCTCTTCAAATGAAGTGTTAAGGGACTGGGGATCTGACTGGAAGCCCATACTAAAGGGAGTGTTGAGCTTTTTTATAATATTTATTTACTTCTTTTTTTTTTTTTTTATTTGTTTGTTTTTGGTTCTTCAGCTAATACTTGAGGGAGTGCGATGCCAGACTGAGGACAAGCACTCCCTAACCAAAAACTAATTTAAAGTAAAACACCACTTTTAAAGTAAAGCAACCCACAACAAAGCAATAGCAATATACAAGAAACAATGTAAGCATGTAAAGTACAAACCAGCAAATTGAAAACAGTCAGGAGAGCAGCTTTGCCTGGCAGCTCTCACACACACTGATAACATGGAGTTCTGAATTCTGAATTTAACTTTCTGATGAATTCAATGTAGTAAACATCATGGTGCTAAATGTGCATGCATTCACAGCTAAATGTTTAAAAAATGCAACAGCAATGCAGACACCACATACACAGGGAATACATTTCAATCCACCTCCTTTTGTTTTCACTCTGCTGGATATACCACTTGCACTACCTGGTCTTGATACTGCAGTTTCCTTACCGTATTGAAAATGAATCTTGATTTGGTAACCTGCGGTAAGCTTGTAGAGCTAACTTTTAATTGTCGAATGAAGTTCAACTAACACAGAAAGCAGTCATCTCCCATAATTAAAAAATGTGTATTATATTGGGCTAAGCCATTCAAGACACATTGTGCCACCTCATGAGTTTCCAATCACCACTAATTAATCTTACAAATTTGCTTATCTCTACATGCCTAAGATTGAATAAGCTGAGTAACAAAAGTGTACCTCTTGCGGTAGTAATTACCTGACCTTTAATGTTAGTGAATATAGGTATTGTGAAATTTGGTAAAAAAGATTTAAGTTTTGATAACAGAAAAAATGGACACATCATAGATGACACCACCATTAAAGTTGTCAGGACAATAATAAACAATTTAAACTCTGATCAGTCTGTATCTACATAAGTCAAAAAGCACATTCTATGACCCATGTAATTCTAAAGACATGTCTAGTAATTCCATGAAGACCATTTTACCACTATATACTTCAGTAATCTGGCATCTTATGGAATGCAGTGCTATATGTTGTTGCCTGCAATCAATATTCCTCAAACAATCTGAAATTATATCATGATTCCTGACTGAGAAAGTCAAGAGAGTTGGAAAACCTGAGCTATTCAGAATGGTTTCAGAAACTACTGTCATATGCTCTTTCTTATAAATTACTTAGAAGTAACATCTGACTGGTCTATAAAACTTCATCAGTTGAAGTTCTCTTTGAAAGTGTATGCCTTGTGTGTACAGCCAGAGTGTTAACACCAAATCAGAGTACCTAGTACTAAAAATGAATATCACTCATAGAAAAAAAGACAGAGCTGTCATACAACTCCTTCTATGATTATTGACTATGATTACTTTTGAAATTATGACAGATATTAACTTCCTTTAAGAATGTATCTTGACATATACAGATATAAAGTAGAAATAATATGAGGAACTAAGATACAAGATGAAGCATTTCAAGCTCCATCAGCTTCAGTTTTAGACTGTGTAGTTATGTACAGGATACAAAATCCTTGACATAACTACAAGACTGTATATAGGGTTAAAGGTGCCAAATATGTAATGGCATGTACACTGATGTTATAGTGAAACCAAGGGACTAAGTACCACATCCTGTAAATTAGCCTTCGACACTTATGTTAGAAAGCATGTCATGAAATGAGATGCTGATGCTGGTAAAACAACTAACTGTAGAACAGTGAGAAGCAGCTGCCCCTGATAGAACTGGAAATGATTAAAAGAAGTATGCCAGTATGATTACTGGAGTTTCTGATATTCTGGGATGCCATTTCCACCTACTGGGACATTGTTACCTACAGGGAGGGAGTGTTAGAATCTATAATCATGTATCAGCAAATTACACATACAGTATTAGAAGTAGAAGGAATAGGTTTGCCAACATAATCTGGATAGTGCCCAATAGTAAGGGGGGACATCTTGGGAATGGCATCCTTTTGGAAGCTAGGTCAATGGTAATGATACAGGATATAAGACTTACTTGGTATGCTGCTGGCGATAAAATGTGAAAAAAAGTACAACATTCCTGAATCAACTCAACTGGTAGCTGCAACACTATTATAATAAGGATGGAAACTGAACAATTATCTGCATCCATGTTCTGAAGATATCAGATTATGGGAAGGGCTTGACTGGCCCACTTGTGATGGAAGGAGACAGACCTATTCTTCAACAGTAATATCCATGGCTTGAAGTGTTAGAAGCCAAAAAATAAATAGCATCTTGGCTGGTACATAAGGAAGGATACTTGAACAATAAATTCAGCAGTCTAGACTGTTGTTAAGCTTGATGGATCATGACAGTTAGTTGTAGAGTGCAAATAATTGATCGAATGCATGCCACCAAGATACCTTTTTGTGGCTAGTCTGGATACTGTCTAAAATTGACTTTCCCCAGACCACATGATTTTTCAAATTGTTGATATGGCCTACAGGCTCTGGAGTTCATCCTTGCATTAGAAGCTACAAGACAAGTTTAACTTTACTGTAGGGAGCAAGCAGTAAAAGTAGACTTGCCCCCTTATTTTACGAGAAGACTACACTCATTCAAATGGCTCCCTATTGGTATTTTAAAACTACCCTACACTCTTTCATATGTCACTGGCTAAGGCTGTGAACATGATTAGATAGAGGATTATGGTAGAACCATGCTACAACATGTAGATGATATGCTTATCACGTCCAGAGTCCATGACTGGTATACTGATGCTTTGCTATGTGTGTACTCAAGGCTGTAAGAAGAAAAGGGTTTAGCATCACCTTTCATTAAAATCAGCTGTGGAAAGCCAGCTTCTGTTATTGAGGGCTCATGATTTCTCAGTGGCATCAGACAATGTCTACCAACCACAGAACAATTATTCAAAGTATGTCAAGGCCAGAGACGACAAGCAAAGTACGGAATATAATGGATCATTAAGCTACTGTCAGAATTTTATCCCAAACTTTCCTAATTAAATAAGCACAACTAGTAGTCATTATGAGAGAGCTATGAAATTACGAAAAGATTGTGTGAGGGTCAGAAAAGAGAAGAATGCCAGTTAATTAAAAACTTACTATTAAATACACCATCCTTGAGTTTACTAACTTATAGGCTGTACATTCACTGCAAGGATGAATTTTACAAAGACAGTGTCATACAGAACAATGATATCACTGATGCACTGCATATTATTCAGCTAAGCAAAACTCTGTAACATGAGTGATGCTTACTGGTTTGGAAGTAGAAGGCCCTGCAACCTGGGCATTGAAGGTCAGTGAAGTCATGATCATATTAAAAGTTAATAGCTAAAGGCAAATATGCATTTTGTTATTTAGGACAATAAATTGCTTCCTCCACAATACAATATCTAACTGATTTAACTGAATATAATACTCTGTGTATTCAAAGAATGCTTCTGACTGTTTTCCTTCTGTTGCCAACCTCATAGCACTTGGTATCCTTAGGCAATTTAGCAACTGCCTGATGTTTACAGATAATTAACTTTTACCTGGAATAACACATTCCGTTTTTGAGAGATGCAAGTATTTAATTAACATGGAGGTGTCACTCTCATAGAAAGGACACAGACTATGAGCATCACACACATCCACAACACTCTGTACCAACCCATGCTAAAATGTCTTATGCTGAGTCAGCACAGTGGTGTAGAGCCCTAACTACGACCCAGTCGACCCAAGTTCGATTCGCATCTTGGGCATCACAGGTGCTGACAGAGAGGGATGTTTAATAAACAGTACCAAAAAAGCCCTGGCAGACTTACTCCTAACGTGTTTAACCTGTGGCTTCATCCCTGAAGTTTGACACAGAACAGTGGTGTGGTGATGTTACTCCCCTCACCCAGCATATGACATAGACAATACCCCACTACAAAATGAAAATACTGTTAGAGACGTTGGTACTGGGTTGATAATTCCCCGTCCCTTGATAATCATGCAAAAAGAGTAATTACAAAGTCCTTCTGCTTAGCACAGTTCAAACCAAGGGGATAGCTTTCAGATCCGCAAAGGTCATTGTACTGTCATATTCCATATTAATTAGGCCGGTTATTGAATGCAATATCCCCTTTGAGAGTGTACTTCACTAAATATATTAAACAACTAGAAAACTCTAAGAATACCACTAGCTTAAAAACCCTGAGTTACCAGAAAAGACTGGGAGGAGCATCCCTATATTCAGTGTCTTATAGACTCCTGAGAGGAGATCTACATCTTGCCATCTGCCCCTGTAGGGAACCAATAACGGGGCCTTTTGATTCTCCACGAATCAGTTAGTCCCACAAATACCAGAACAAGGGATCTAAATCTTCACCAACAGAAAAGATAAACCAAGGTGGAGAGAGAGATTCATTAAACAGTGCCTTTCTCACCTCTGTATACTCCCATTGTAAATTAAGCAGTGTGCTTTATTATGTTCCTTCAAAAGGGAACTGGACAGTTTGATGGCTATTCACAAATTCACCATTGGCATTACTGGTCTGGCCCTCCTTAAAAGAGGAGGTTCATTCTGAGGGTGGGCACTGATAAGGAGTAAATGGTCACAAGACTCGATTGCCTTGTGTTTTCTATGAATTTGTAGAAATTCTGTGGGAAGAAAGCAAATACAACTGCAGCTTTCATTGCGAAGGGGAAATATTTGTTGTTAGTAGCAGACAGAAGAAAACAGTTGGATAAATAAAAGCAGACTTTGTTAAAATCCTGATGTTCATGTATTTATTGACTGAGCCTGATACTGTGATCCAGGAGAACCTCATTTGTGATTAGCAACAGTAGATGATACATGCAGGAAAGATACCTCAGTTGGACACATTTCCTCAAAAGTGCCCTCCTGCAAGTATAAAAAAACCTAGCAAATCTTTTTGCAAGTAATCACTATACATTTTGGATTAAATTACACATAACTGCTCAGATCTTTGGAAACAAAGGTGCATTTCACTATATGAGGCAAAGCTTCACAACAATTAGAGTGGTAAAAGTGTAACATGAGAAAGCAAATTTGCAACAAGGAGCAGCTTTGATTATAAAGGAGTTTAGAATCAGCATGAAGACAAAAATATAGACTTGGTAGCTAAAGATGCAGTGATAACAATCCTTTCACGGAGGAAGGATGTTACTCCATAAGCAGCAACTAAGACCATAATAAGTCAAGACCAACTCTTTTATCTAGGAGGGTCATATAAGAAATCCCTGGGGTCTCTGTTAGCTTTAAAGGTGGCCATAATATTGCTATGCTTGCTAATTAGAGGAAGTTTGTTCCACAGCTGGGGACATCATTGGGTTATGAACTTCTTTCCTATTTTGTTAATTTATTAGTGTAGATGGTGGTCTTTCATATGTGTGTGCTTGAGGTATCTTTGGTTCTACTAAGGAACAAGGTCAAACAGAGATGGGCACTTTATGCATAGAAACCTAGACATAGGTCATAATAAAGGAGCCTATAGACTACAGAATGCAACAATAATCAGAGTTAACTGTCTTAGTAGCTGAGAGTTTTCAGTCCTTTGATTTTCTTATTTAAAAATCTCTGTACTTTGTTGGGTACATGCCAACAAGGGCTTTATGAAAAGTAACAGGCCTAATACGAGAAGAGTACTGTGGAATGGTATATATATATATATATATATATATATATATATATATATATACACATATATATATATATATATATATATATATATATATATATATATATATATATATATATATATATAGGGATCCATACAGATACTCGACTACATCTTTCACCAAATCCTAATTTGCGTGAAAGTGCTGTTCACCGAAGCAGCACTTTTGCGTAAGTCTGCTTGTTGTTCTGGTTGTACTATGGTGCAGTAAGGGAAAATTCCCTTTTCCTCACTGTAGTGCAACCTTGGAGTCAGAATATTAAAATAGGGGGGGGGGTGCAGGGTGCTTGCTCCCCTGCATGACAATGATAAATAAATAAAAAAAAAAATGCATATTGGCTGCAAGACAGACAGCTTACTTAATATCTAGAACAAAAATGTTGTGAGGCATGAAAAAAAAAAAAACTTTTAAATACATTACGGAATACCAGTCAAAATCAATCAAAAAGAAAAAAACAACCAGCACTCAACTCAAACTACTTCTCCTTGCCTGCAGTTCTAATTATAATTTATATTTGTAAAATGAAAAAAACACAAACAAAGCTCAAGATACATTTGCTTAAAATTATTACTGTACAGGTTATGGACCACACATGAATGGCGTTCTGTTTAGATCTAGAAGTCTCAACAAGTGTAATGAGCTTCTTAAAATAAAAATGTAATCCTGTTCCTTTACAAAAAACTGTCATATGCATTTAAATATCCAATGTTTATACATTATCTAGTTATTGCTACTAAAAACACAGAGCAACAGGCACACTGAGGTAATAAATAAAAATCAACAGTAAAAATATGACAGAAACCAGACCATTCTGCAAAATCAAGAACAGATGAAAAGCCACTAGTACTTACTTTGGGGGGGGGCATACTGCACATTTACACTGCGCTGCACATTCCTTCTTTTGTTTGGACACATCTAGAGTCACTACATGGGGAACAAGTATGATCACAAATTGAAAATCTCTGCTGACGGTGATTGGCACTAACACATTTGTCATACCCTCACACCCTCAGGGCAAAAATCTGGGCAAAGCCATACATAGAAGTGGACAAAGGCAAAAAAATAAGGAAAATTTTAAATATTGTATGATGATTTGAACTTCATTTGAAAGTTTTATTTTATCACCTAAGGGTGAAAGCACAATGACCTCACTTTTCTCATGATGGACATACAGACAATGGCTAATCATTTTGCCTTGCTCCCTACATCAGATAAATTTTAGCACACATGTGTGAGATGGCCCATTGGATAGCCTCCTGGGCAACAGGGAATGACAGTTCTTTATTAAAGTTGTTGCCTCCTTCTCTTCTTCTCTTGTCAAAAAAAAAAAAAAAAAAATGATTCTCTTTTTTCCCAGGACATAAAGCCCGAAGAGAGAGCAAACCAATCAATCAGCAGCATCCAGCAAGCAAGCATGACGTGCCTGCGGACGTCATGATCGAGAGTTCTTTCTTCCTATGCGGCTTGTGTCTCAACAACCGCATAGAGACTTGGGAGTTCTGGGCATCTGCCCTGCATTCAAGTAGATTTCTTTTTTTTAACATACTTAAACGAAAGCACTTTTTCGATGAAAGCGCTTTTGTTAAAATGTGTTCAGTGGTAATGGATTTGGGATTTTGATCTTTCAATCAAAAGTCCTAGATCCATATATATATATATATATATATATATATATATATATATATATATATATATATATATATAGGTCACCTTCATTAGCCTGACAGTTCATTTGCCCGACAGATATTTCAGGCAGCCCAATTGCCTGACAGTTCATTTGCCTGACAATTAGAAAAAAACAAGTAAAAGGTTTTTGTCCCATTCCCCACTGTAGTGCGATCCTGCAGTTAGAATATATAGTTGGGGGGGTGGGCACAGCCCTCCACCTACGTTGGTTTTAGTGAACAATAAAAAGCCAAACTGCACAATATAAAACCAAAGTAGGTGAGGGGCTTCACCTCCTGCATCCCCAGTATGGGGGGGGGTTGTGCCCCCACACCCCTCCTAACTATATATTCTAACACCAGGATTGCACTACAGTGGGGAAAGGGACAATAACCTTTTACTTGCCTTCTTCTAATTGTCGGGCAAATGAACTGTCGGGCAAATGAACTGTCAGGCAATTGGGCAGACGGAAATTTCTGTCGGGCAAATGAATTTTAGTTGAAATGAAGGTGACCCATATATATATATATATATATATATATATATATATATATATATATATATATATATATATATATATATATATATATATATATATATATATATATATATATATATATATATACACACACACACACACATATATCTAGATATAGATATAGATATATACACATTTTCTTATTATGATGGAGATATATATAGATAGGGTGCCTCCCCACCCCCAGCCAAGGAAATCACTGTAAAGAATTTCTCAAAAGCTAACTTTGCACTTCTCAAGACTGAGGTAGAATCCTTCAAATGCCCCTGAGCCAGAGGATAATACAGCCCAATCCACAGAATCCTTTACAAATGCATTCTATGAGCACCTGCAGGAATGCATGGATCGTGCTATCCCAAATAAAACCAAAACTCACTGCTCCAAAAACAGGAGACCGGTCTGGTGGACCCCGGCCATAAATAAGCTATACAACAGAAGGAGGAAGCTACTACATGACAGAGCAAAATCCCAAAAAGGGAAGGCATCTCTGATCAGTATTAGCAAGAAACTTCGATCCCTCATAAAATCATCAAAGGCCAGTTTCGAAAGAAAAATTACCCTAGACACTAAAGATAATCACAAGGCCTTCTTTAGTTATGTCAGGAACATGGGCAGAAACTCCCAGATATGCTCTGAATTGTTGCATAACAGTACAAAATATACCGAACCTACAGACATAGCCAACATCCTGGCAGACAGATTCAGCACAAACTTCTCCCCCCTTCCCCCCCAAAGGAGCAAATGCCTTTCCCAACTGAATGTAACCTGCCTGACATCACAGATGCACAGCTGAGAGCTGCCCTCTCCAAAGCAAAAACACAGCATCTATGGGACCGGACGGTGTCCCAGGCTGTGTCTTACATGAGCTCCAAGAAGAACTGAACCCTCACATTGTCACTGTTCAAGCTTAGCCTTACTACAGGATATGTACCCAAAGAATGGCGTACAGCTACAGTGGTCCCACTCCACAAAGGTGGTGCCACAAGGGACCCTGGAAACTATCGCCCCATAAGCCTGACTAGTCTGGTCTGTAAAGCTATGGAGCGTATTATCATGGAACTCATAAGCAAAGACATTGGGAGCCTCCAGACACTGGACCCTACCCAATTTGGCTTTGTTAAGGGCAGATCTTGCCTCTTAAACCTAGTTGATTTCTTTGAAACAGTTACCAAAGCCATAGATGAGGGCAAGGTAGTCCACACAGCCTACCTGGACCTCGCAAAAGCCTTCTACACAATACCCCACTCGGGTATCATAAATAAGCTTACCAGCTTAAATATCAACCCCTATATCACAAGATGGGTTGCAAACTGGCTCAGAGATAGAACTCACATGGTCAGAATCGCAGGTGCCATATCCGAATCCAAACCAGTTACAAGTGGCGTCCCACAGGGCTCAGTTCTGGGACCTCTCTTGTTCGGTATATACTTCTCTGAGGTTCAGGCTAACACAGGGGATTATGGCTGACAAAGTTCACAGATGACTGCAAACTGGGGGCCAAAATCAAATCTCCAGCTGACACAAGCATCCTCCAAAAGGGTCTCACAGAGACGGATGCTTGGTGCCAGAGCCACGGCCTCAAGCTAAATGCTAAAAAGTGCATAGTCATCCCCTTTGGGAAAAACAAGGTGCCCACAAATTACCACATAGGTGGTAATCCATTAAGTTCAGAAGAAGTAATTAGAGATTTGGGGACCAATGTAGATAGCAATCTCTCCTTTGATTATCATGTTGCCAAAGTGGTTAGAAAGACCTTCTATATAGCCCACCTTATCACGAAAGGGTTCGCATCTAGATCAAGAGAGGTCATTGTGCCCCTTTACTCATCACTCATCAGGCCCATAATTGACTACAATGCCCCTTTTGGGATGTACCTTACCCGACACCTGCAGCAACTGGAGAGACCCCAAAAGTACCTCACCAAGAGGATCATGGGCTACAAACAGATGTCCTATGCAGCTCGACTAAAGAATCTCCAGCTCTGCTCAGTTGCTTACCGCCTACTCAGAGGCGATCTATGCCTGACATACAAAGCCATGTCAAACCCAGAATTAATGGACATGCTCCACCTCAAAAAATCCAAGTCCCTTAGAGCTACACGCTCCAGGGACCTAAACCTCATCACAAAAATAAATAGGACATGCTGGAGGGACAGATTCATTTCCCAGAGGCTCCCCTCACTCTGGAATAGAATCCCAATTCATGTTAGACATAGCCCCTCGCTGACCCTCTTCAAGTGAAATTTGGACGCGTGGATGGGAAATTGCAAATTCTCCCCAGTGTCCCTGCTAGACAGAGGCACAGTACACTAATCTTAAAAGGGTATCTTCTGTGACCTACTTTACATTGGCACAGTAAGCTAATCTAATAGGGAGGCAGAAGCCAAATACACTCTGGCTAGGCTTATAAATGCCCTAGGGCAGATAGCCTAGTATCTGCCTATGAACCTGTGAACCTATGATGGTCCATATATGTGCTGAGATCTGTTATAAGATTAACACTCTGTAATGGGCAATAAGATGTAGGAATGGACTGCTTTCCAAATAGTACCATGCTGCACTTTTTAGGATTCAAGTCTGAGACACTTTTATGAACACCAGGTGTGTGCATAGCTCAGTGCTAGATGGAGCATGTTGGAATCTTTGGGGAATGGATAACAGTATCCAGACTGCAGCTGTCAGAAAACATGGAGAGACCCATTCCTGGGGTATTGGCCTGGAGTTCAGCAAAATGGATGACAAGGATTAGAGATCCCAGAACAGAATCCTGTGAGACACCACTGGTTATTATTTTGCATTCTGAGGGATTGCCCACAACTTTCATAACTTGGGTATTATCAGATAGCCAATTTGTAATCCAGTGGAAAATATAGATTTTATATCAAGTTTTACTAATTTGTTTTTTTTTTGGGGGGGGGATTTGGGAATGTGGAGAAATGGTATCAAAACTCTTGACCACATCAAGATAAGTGGTTTACACTGAATGACCTTTGTCCATTATCTCATGGTGAGAATGGGAAAAGAGCAGCTCAAATACAGAAGGCTGAGGTGAGATTCCTTGAGTGTTAGTAGCCCAAAGAAAAATGCTGAAAAACACAAAGTCGATCACTGTTTTCCATAGGAAATCATTGCCAGTATGATTTTTAAGAGGGCAGCGACAGTGATTCTCTTCTTTTGGGAGATTGTGCCTTTATCAAGGTGATGCAACCATGGAGTTGGTATATATAATATAATATAATATAATATAATATAATATAATATAATATAATATAATATAATATAATATACATGTTCAGGAAGTGTGGTGGGCTTTAATTACTAAATTTCTACCTCTAAACTAATAATATGGCAAAACAGAGGGCTTCATCTATTGGAGATTTATGACAAAACAAACATCTGGATTCTCCTAGATCCAGCACCTTATTTACTTGTTGGAAAGTTGAACAAGATACAAAACTTATTTATTTATTTATTTTTTATTTATTTATTATCATTTGTTAACCAGGTTGGTCCAACTTTGCCAAAGGCCCATTTTCAGTGGAGACCCGAGGAGAAAAGTTCCCAATACAGTTACAGTTAATCAAAAAATAGCATTACAGTAAGAATATAGATGACAAGTACTTACATACTGTTGAAATGATAAACAAAAGAAATGCATTTGTACACCAGTTTAAAGTAATCAATCACAATAAAAAGGTGAGATATGTCATATATAACAGTATTTACAAGAGACAATGTCTGTCTTTTCGGCTTTTCCCAGTTAGGTGTTGCCACAGCGGAACTCCAGTCTGCTAATGATTGGCAGTAGATTTTTTTATGGTGCGGAGTTGCCAGCCCAACGCCCAACCTTCAGCAAAGGCACGCCCATTCACGCATGTCTTTCGGAGGCCATTCGACCGCGGGGAGGACATGCAGACTCCACACAAAAGGCACTCCAGCCATGAATCGAACAGGAGAACCTCTTGCTGTGAGGCAACAATGCTACCACTGTACCACCGCTGAATTGAGGTGGGAGTGTTAGTAGACGGAAGAGAGAAGCAGAGGATAAAAAGGAAAAAGAGAATTATAAGAGAATAAAAGAAAAATTAGGGTAATGAAGAAGAAAGCAATTATATATCAGGTTGGAGTTTGGCATGGGCAGGACCAGGCCTTTTGTAGGTAGTGTTTGTGTTTGGGTTTGAAGTGGCTTATGGGGGATACTTCTGATTTTAAGTGTAAGGGAGTTCCAGGTGTGAATAACAGAGTATTTATATAGGGACTTACCAGTATTTTTTGATAGTTTGTACATGTTCAGGAGATGTTTGTCAGAAGTGCGAAGATGACGTTGGTTATATTGAGATACAATGTTGTAGATGGAGGGACATGAGGTGGGATTGTAAAGAACTGAGTGTGTAATATGCAGTTGTATCAGAAGTAATTATTTTGGGAATTCAGGCCATTGTAGAGACTTAAGGGTGAGGCAGTGGTGGGATTTGTAGGGGAGATTAGAGGCAAATCTAGCTATTTTATTGTAAGTTTGCTCTAATTTGGAGAGCAGTGATGACTGAAGGTTGCTGAGGACTGGAGCTGCATACAGGAGGCAAGATAATAGGAGAGGCAGGGCAAGTAATGGTTTAGTGGGTGTGTAAGAAGTGTATGATTATGGTACAGGAGACCAAGTTTCTGGGTTTTTTTTTTTATGTATTGATTGATATGTATGTCGAATTTTAGTTTGTCATCAATTGTGACACCAGGTAATTTAGTATGGGATTCTGGCTTGATAATGGTGTTATTAAAGGAGGTTATGGAGAAAGTAGATTTATATTGTGCAAGTTTTTTGGAAGGAAAGGTAAAAGTTTAGTTTTCTTAGAGTTAAGTATACGTTGATTATTGGTGAGCCAGCTTTTGATGCCAGCATATATGTCTTGGGTAAGAGCAAGGAGCTCTGGAATGCTATGGGCAGTGGTAATGAGAGTGTCTTGGGTAAGGACAAGGAGTTCTGGAATGCTGTGGGCAGTGGTAATGAGGGTGTCTTGAGTAAGGGCAAAGAGTTCTGGAATGCTGTGGGCAGTGGTAATGAGGGTGTCTTGGGTAAGGGCAAAGAGTTCTGGAATGCTATGGACAGTGGTAATGAGGGTAGAGTCATCAACATATTGTAACAGTGTGGAGAGGTTGGTAGCCAAGGATAGTCTATTAGTAAAAATATTAAACAAGAGAGGACCCAGAACAGATCCTTGGGGGACACTAGTGTTTACAGGAAGAAATTGGGAGGTGACATTTTGCCAGCGTATAAATTGTTTTCTATTAGCTAAGTAGCTGGAGAACCAGTTTATAGCAGGGGAGGAGAGGTGGAGGTCATGAAGTTTAGTTATCAGTTTAGAGTGGGAGACTGTATGAAATGCTTTGAAGAGGTCAAGGAATAAGCAGGAGACTAGTAGGCTGTTGTTGCGGGCTTCTGCTACTGTTTGTATGAAAGAGAGTAGTGCTGTTGATGTGCTGTGGTGGGGTCTGAAGCCATGCTGGGTGGGAGTAAAAAGGCTATTATCAAGCAGGTGTTTAATAAGCTGAGTGTGGACACATTTTTCTAGAATCTTAGAAAGAGGGGATAATATAACAATTGGATGATAGTTAGATGGATCAGTAGAGCTCTCATGTTTGTGAAGAGGGATAGTGTAGAAGGATTTCCATAATTCTGGGACAAGAGATTCAGTAATAGAGCGACTTATAAGAATAGAAACAGGGTAAGCTATGGAATTTGCAGCAATTTTAAGAAAGTAGGGAGGTAAGTTGTCTACAGAGGGGGAGCATGTCTTTAGTTTATTCATTTGGGATTTGATGAAGGCAGTGGGAAATAGTTGTAGGGACAATTTACTGGAGGAAGGAGGACTGGGATGTAAAGGTAGAGAAGAGGCAGTAGTTGTAGTCTGAGTTAGTTTTTGGATAGTTTCTATAAAGTAATTATTTAAAAGAGGTGCAATCTCTGAGGCAGTGTTGAGAGGGAAAGGGCTGGAGGTGGGAGGTTTCCAGGGAGGAGGATTTTATTGGTTGTAGACCAGAATTTTTTTTTGGGGGGGGGTTGTGGTTCACTTTAGCTGGAGGTAAATATTTTTTTTTATCTTTGATGACTAGTTTTTTACACATGTTTATGAGTTCTTTGTAACACTGTAGTAAGGGAGGAGTTTTATTTTTAACCAAAGTTTTCCAGGCAGTATCCCTTTAATGCATGGTAGACCATGTTTGCTTAGTTAGCCAGTGGTTACATTTTGATTTTACCCTGATTTTTCTGGAAGGTGCCATAGAATTTAACACATCTAGGAATAATTTGTTGAAAGTAGTTACAGCATCATTAAGGGAGAGGTTATTTAGGAAGGACCAATTTATGTTGGACTAGGTGGAGTTGAACGTATCTAAATTGAAATTAGATTGTGAGAATCCCTAAAAAGATGTCCTTTGGGAGGGTGTTAGGAGTATCTATGGATGAAGATGGGGAATGGTCACTTAGAGAGTTTGGGAGAGTGCCATGGTTATGGTAGAGATTAGGATTTAAAGTAAGGATCCAGTCTATTATGGATCCTGAGGTAGAGTTTATATTATTCCTGGGTGCACCCGGCAGGGAGAAGCACAAGAAGAAACAAAAACAATCAGTAAAGGTAAATAAGTGAGCAGGTAAAACAGGAGAACCCTGTAATGGCTGGTAGGGGGAAAAAATCAGATGCAACCTAGGGTTTTGAGGTAGAGAAGAAAACACTTTCTTTCTACTGGCAAATACTATATAGCATACAAGGCAACAGCACTTAGTAAAGCTAATCGTTGTGCTACTAAAGGTAGTAAAGGAATAAAAAGAAAAAGAAAAAAGTGACCAAATATACAGATGAAAAGTTTCAGGGTTAGAGAACATTTACATGTAGCTACGGGAGCGAGACAGCAAGTTTATGGAAGTAAAATACTGCCATCTAGTGGCAGAAATGGGACAGTTTAATGAAGGATAAGGCAAAAAGTCAGGTAAGGATGGTGGCAGAAAAGAAGAGAGAAAAGGGGGATGCAAAAGGGAGAAGGAGGGGTTCCCAGCATGTGTGCAAGCCAGATAAGTTACAAACGCTAATAAAAATACTATTTTAGAATGGTAGCACTGCATGCTAGCACCTACTTTTAATTACAGTAAGGGGAGTTGTTCAGTTCTGTTCTGCTCCGCAGGGTGCATTCACTGAGATTCAGTACAATTGAGGAGTGATATACATGTAATTTGGGGAAAGCAGGTATCCTTTGGGGTGTAGAGTGGGTTTTAATTACAGTATGGGGAGCTGTTCAGTTCTGTTCTGCCCCGCAAGGTGCATTCACTGTGATTCAGTACAATTGAGGAGTGATATACACATGATTTGGGAATAGCAGGTATCCTTTTGGGTGTAGAGTAGGTTTTAATTATAGTACGGGGAGTTATTCAGTTCTGTTCTGCTCCACAGGGTGCATTCACCAGGATTCATTACAAATGAGGAGTGATATACACATAATTTGGGGAAAGCAGGTATCCTTTGGGGTACAGAGTAGGCGGAAAGCACACAGCGCCGAAGGAGTTGGAGCACTTGTGTTGTAAATGGGATTTTTATTACAGCCAAAGTAACTAACATCATGGAATTCCACCTTCCGGGTTACAAACTACATTAAACAGTTTGCCTTAAATAACAAATGAAATCATCACATCACCAGTGATGAAAGAAAGCCAATTATGAGACAATTAATAAACAGTGTCACTGGTGTCCTTTCCTTTTCCGAGCCAAACACAAAAACAGCACATTAAAGATGTTGCAACCACCCTTATTGAAGCACGATATATAAAATTTCACACCAATAAAATAAAAAATTATAATCATATTCAAGGCAGTGTGGTAGAATGCTCACCTCACTATTTACTCAGATGCATAACCATGAAGGTAAATGTCAGTGAGTCAGAACACTTACCTAACTGGCAGCAGTGTCACTAAAGACTAACTACACCCCAAAGGATACCTGCTTTCTCCAAATTACATGTATAACACTCTTCAATTCTACTGTTCTTAAAACAGTGTAAACACTGCTCACCTAAACCATTGTCATAAGGAAGAAGGAAAGGAACATAATAACAAGGGGGAGAGAAGGACTTTACTCCCCTAACTGAAAGAGACATTGCTTCTGCTGCCCACCAGGATACATGCAACCTGTCTCCACCTCCTCTCCATAAACCCTTTTTTGCCTTAAACATAATATTTAACTAACAAATCCCACAAAATAATTACAAGTGAACATTAAAAAGATCTAATCATAAACCACTCAAGTGAACTTTATTGTTACAAAACCACATTGAATCCGTCAGCAAAATCCCATTGCTCTAAAACAGAAAACCACATAAGAGAACTAGCCCAGCTACCTGATAATTGATAAACTTCTTACTCACCTCTACTGCACTAAACTTAACTGTTGACTTCCAGACTTACCTGGGAATTATTGCCGACCACACAACACCTTACCAAAGAAGCACTATTTTACCAATAACAAATCCATGATAATCCAAGAAAGTAATTTCATCTTTGGTTTTATGCCTAAATCATTCCCTCCCAATTGTTCGACCAAACACAATGAACTGCCATATTGAACTATTACCTTTTCTAAAATGGATGTCAACTGAAACCAATGCAAACCTCTTTGACCATGCCACTATATTTCCCAAATGGATAGCTCCAGGTCCAAGTTTCTGCCTCCTGACCTCATCTCCACTCTACTGCCAAATACACAAATGGATGGGCGATGATAAATACCCACTTCTAACCTCAAACAAAACAAATGTTAATTTTGGCAGCAACACAATACAGCCCTACACAATCTAATATAGGCCAAAAATGTTTTGAGATTTCATTTCCCCACCCAGTTTATGACTTCCAAGGAACTTCCTTCACCTGGCAAATCTGATGCCCTAGCTATTCCAAATGAGTGCCATAGCTATCACCTTTAATAACTTGATTCTCAAGGGCCTTGATAATCATGTTAACAAAGACCCCCACATTCATCGGATTGCCCAAACGATACCAGAAGACCAAACTGTCTGACTCCCTCCAACAAACCACTTGCCAAGCTATACCCCAAGCCATGGATATAATAAGTATTCCTCAAACAGAAGCCTCCTGTCTACCTACCTAGACCTAACCCTCTCCCTCACCTTCAACATCCTCAAAATAAAGCAATTATTGGTAATTTCCTTAACACTTGACAATTTCACTGCAGCACCGAATGTCACCAAGCTTCTCCAGAATTCCACTTACAAATCAAGTACCTAGCCACTAGCTGGACAGACCACTGTCTCTTTTTCACAGGTCTATATCATATTGTAGAATCACATTTCAAAGAATGCCTCTTTGTCGAACAACTAAAGCTCAAATGCATAATCATGGAATGAACATTTTCAGTGTAAAGATTCCTAGAGCAAGGCGACGGTTGTCTGCTATCTGGAGTTTACCCTTTTCCTCACTGTAGTACAGTCTTGGAGATGGTATATTTAGTTACGGGGTGTGGGGGAGTAGTCCTCCCACCTGCATTGGTGTTTTGTATGCTTTTGCTCATGGTTGCTAAGGGGACTACTGTCACTTTGCCCTTGGCAAGTTTTCACTTAAAAGTTAATTCGCTGAATAGGTTGCTTGATTATTAGTTGTTCGATGAAGAGGCGTTCGCTGAAATGCAATTTGACAGTGTAATATAGACCCCTTCTTTACTGGTAATACCCATCTCAAAACTCCTAAAAGACCTGATAACTGTACCATATAATAACTTGGTTGATACTGCCCACAACTGCTATACCAAGCAGTTTTCCATTTCCAACCAACTACTCCTACTACCTCAAGTACTAGCATTCAACTCACCTATGCTCAGAGTGCCAACCTCTCACACTTGTGGAACTGAAAACAGGAATGTTGCCAGCAAAGACGTTAATCTGGAATGTGCTTAGCTATAAAAAAAAAAAAAGGTTAATTTTCAAGCAGTGCAAAACAATTTTCTTTAGCAAGCCTTAAACAAGCCAAGACTTTGCTGTTTTCTTAATCTAAACCTGCACCACAGCTATGTTATCAGAATGGAAAATCACCTTCTTCTTCTGAAAATCCCCTTGACACACTATAATCGCTGCCCAAATTGGCTTAAGTTCCGAAAAGGCACTGTCCTTTTTCCACTCGTCAGGCCATTCATCTTTCCACAAATCACCAACCCTTGAAGTCCACCCCCATTCCCAGTTCACCTGCTGCATCATTAAAAAGATCTGAATATACTGAAGACATCCATTCTCCTTGCCAGAAGGATACTTCATTAATCTGCTAGAGAACCTCCAACCAAATGGACATATCCTCCTTAATGTGCTCAACCATTCTTACCTAATGGTGCTTGCACCTTCTTCCAATCAGCAGGCTGACCAGAGACCTTGTATACCCCTTCCCTGGATCAATCATCCGACATATAAAATATAACAAACAGTATCTAAATCACTTACTTACCTCTGGCTTTGGTATCCTTAACAGCCTTCTCCTTTACCTTAACTCTCAGCATATCCATTTTCTCTTGGGACAGTCTAAACACCTCCAGCTGTGAATATTCTTCAGGCCCTCGTCTTTACTTTCCGACAGCAGAACCCCTAGCTCAACACAGAGTTGCACAAACATCCTCATACTTCCTTGACTTCCTCCTTGCAATCACACATGAGCCTGACATTGCCTAAGTAATGAACCTCACATGGGTTTCCTTGCTCCCTGCTGCCATGTCCAAAGCAAAGCCATGATAAATGTTTCAAACGTGGCACAAGACACTGCCCAACCCATGAGCATGGCTTTATCAAAGTAAAATTTACTTTGCAACTTCATGCCTAAAATGGGCCAACCTTTCTCCTTCACCAGAACTAACAGATTTATGTCCACCTTACTCAGCCAAGGGTTGTGAAATGCTCAAATGACCTTCACTCTCTTTTCTAGTGATGCATACTGCGCCTTGGTATCCTCCCTACCAAAATGACCACTGACCGAATTTCCCTCTTTGAATGACAAATGGTGCATAAGCCAAAACTCCCCAGGGGTCTGTTTGGGAACTATATCTAAAGAAGATAATCTAAAAGATGAAAAAGAGGTGAGATCAAAAGAGTGTCTACTCCTTGTTCAACAATTCTTGAACTAACGTTTCTCTGCCTTTAACTGATTTCAAATTACCACAACCCTTATTTAAACCTTCAAAGTTTAGATTTACATGGAAATCCATTGAAAACCCCTGCACCACCCTTATATCTGAGTAGTCTTCTAGGAGCAAAGTCAGCATGTTTACCGTAATAACAAAATGTCCCCACCACTCAGCTGGCTCCATCATGAAAAGACAATACCACCCAGGAACTTCTTGAATCACTTTTGCCTCTTCCCATTATCATGTTACCCCTAACCTAAAAATGCCCCCCCCAGAAAACCCAACAGATCCTTTATTGAACACTTGACTGACCTGTGTTGACTTGCACAGTGGGAAGAGACATTGAAATCTGCAAGTGGTCCAACTGTTCTTACCTGCATTAAATTCCCAGCCCTTCCCCCACCTCCTTATCCAGACCTTCTACACTGACTGACATAGTACCCATCCATGTACTGGGGTGTCTACATTTCTATGACAACCACTTGTCCACTACCTTCAATTTATAGAAACACAAGAAAAAAACAAAGACAAGAGTTTACCAACTGAAACCACTGGATCAAAAAATAGGCTAGCAATGGAATACCTTGTTGTTTCTTCTCCATTATGACTGCCATTAAGTACACAAAGCCCAGAGCCTGTTTATTCCAAGTCCTGGGTTTGTACCTTTTTTGCCTGTTTCTTTCCCAGTGCTGTCAAAGCAGCCATAAAATCTTTGACCCCAGAAGCCACCACCTCCACCACCATCTGTGCTCCATCTGCAACAATAAGGTCAAAGACCTCCAGAAAGTCCCCCCCCTCAAATCTTCTCTTTTTACCATCAATGGGATGTGTGTAATAATAAAAATGACACTGTCTTACAGACCTCCCAATGGTTTATGCTTGCAAACTCACTCCCCTTAGTCCCCACATTACCCATCACCTCTGTTTAAAAAAACCATGTCAAACGAGGGAAATCTCTATCCCCCAGTGAACTACCCTGTCTTAAACCAAACTGGGGGGGGGGGCTGTTGCAACTCAGCTTGGTTATCAGGTGGTCCTTTCTGTGGACTGTAGTCCTAAAGTGCCAAAGAGATTAATCCACCGTATGTATTAATCACTTAGCATCTACCCATTCTTCTATAATTAACTCGCCCCAATTATTGTAACCTATCAAACTCTCCCTGGTTCAGTTCCCCCCCCCCCCCCACACCTCAACACACTGAAGGACCCAGCAGCAAATGTGTCTGTAAGAAAATACCATTTAAATTCCCTACCTCATTGATAATAATAATAATACATTCTTAAATTACATTCATTTTAATAGTTACCTGAATAATATTAGTATATCACTAAAAATGCATATCAACTTATTACTAACTTCCACATATTAAACAGTTTTAAACACAACACAAAAATAAACCATGCTTCATTTTCTTTTGAAATTCCTGACACATGCACATTTAATTCCAAAAACTACCCTGGTACTGTCTGAATATCAATTTCTAAAATAATACCTTATTCAACTCCTGAACACTAAGTTTATTATATAATGTGTACTCTTGTTCCTTTGACAGTGACCTGAATTCTCATCCCCCAATTCCTTTTACCTTATCTTCCATGTACAATCTTTCCTCATACCTTTTCCTCATTTCCTTAATGCCCCCTTGCTTTTGCTTTACCCTGCCCCTATTGTCTAACATTTTCATAATCAGTACTCCTTATTTCTGCCTCTTTTGTCATTTTTTTTTCTTTTTCTTCCTCTTAAATAACATTTTTGATATACAACCATATCCTTTATTATTACATGTCCCTTGTGTAGATAACCTCTAATTTAAAATGACTAACATAAATAGTCTCTAGATTTCTTCTGATTTTCTTTTATCCTATAATACTTGATGTTTCCTTTTTATTTATAGATAGATTGTTAAAGCTTTCCTTAAATGACACCAACCATACCTTCCATGATGAATAAAATTCTCTCACTTATCAATGTATGAAAACCAAAGCTCCTTTTACACCTGCTTCATTCCATCTGTTTCACATAACCTTCCTGTCAGACTTTTAATCACTTTACCTACTCTATGTATCCTGTCTTCAACACCCATTATAAAACTAATAGCTTGGTGATCAGAAACATGCACTCTTACCCTTCCCAATTTACGTCTTTTAACATATCTGAATGTACCATGTATTGGTTCCTGTCTTAACCCAGCCCTATAATACTTAGATTCCTATTCATCAATAAATGCAGCCTTCCTGTATCTAGTAGCGCCTTTAAAAATCTGTGCATCCTTTTTTTGTCTTTCTTCATTTTTTCATTATGTTACAGTTGAAATCAGCTTGTATAATCACAGGTACCTCCACAGCAACATACTTTTTAAAACTTCCAAACAGTTCTATTCTCTCATTTCTAAGTATATTCATACAGATTAGTAATAATCTGAAAAGGACTCTTATTCTTATATCTAGCACAAGGAACCTCCTCATTTTACCACACAAATATATTTTACTTTTATGTTGTTTCTCTTAAGAAGAAGAACTGTCCCACAACATTCACCGCACCTCAAGGAGCACATTACACATTTCCTAATACAGTCTCAGACTGCTTTCCTTTTGCTTCTGAAACAAACCTTGTATTCAGTAAACATATTAAATCACATTTTATATTGACTCACCATTCAAAAGTCCATAACCTTATTAAATCACTTTTTATCTTTTTAACATTTAAGCTTATTAACTGTAGATGATCTTTTTGCTTTAGCGTGGTGTTTCGTCTGCACCAATTTTCCTAACTTTTATTGCATCTTTACCCTACCTCCTCTAGATATATTAAGTTTTCAAGTAACACGTTCTTCCTTCCTTCTTACCTTCAAAATACTCACCCATTTCCTCCTGCAAAGCTTCATGTATATTACTAATGTTTTCAATTTCAAATAATTGTAATGTTGTATTCACCTCTTCTGATTGAGAATGAATACCCTGCTCTTCTTCCCCACATTTCAAAATGTATCACTTAATTGTTGTCCTCCTGCAGATCTATCAACATTTAATTTATCAATTAACAACACATTGTCATTGTGACATTCATCCACAAATGCCCACCCCATGCATTTTGTACATTTTTGTCATGTAAATGTTTTCTCACATTAAGCACATTATTTTACGGGCATTTCTTACCAAATTGCTCCCATATAAAAAAACAGGACCTTGGTTGATTCCAGTAAAAAAGTACATTATTTCCAAGCCACAACAGTAATATTTGACATGTGACATTTTACTTGTCTTTATATTTCTGTCATCATTTATCTTCATCATTTCATGGACAATATTGCAACAGTGTGTCAAATAATTTTCAGATGTCCTTCTTTTGTATTTCATTTGTATTTGAAATGAATGATTAGTTTGCACTTTGTTGTAAATTACAATTACTTCCAACCTAATTGTTCCAGTGTGCTCAGCGTACATATTGATTGTACCAGAACAATAATTGTGTTGCCAGCTCCATTGTCTGCAAAGTAACATCCAAGAATGATTAACTGCTAGTATGTATTGTAGACCAAATGCTGTGAAAAGCAAAATACAGTGGTTAAAGCAAGAAGTCATGGATGACATACCTGTCCAATGTATTGTCCTTTTTCATGTTAATCCTCACCACTAGCCATCTAGTCAAGAAAGTGACCCTTTTTTTTACTCCACTGCCGTCTTTTGCAAGCTACAGTTGCACAGTTCTATACTGCAGGCTTATATCTTGGTTCTCCTCCTTGTACACACACTTGCTCACATCATCTTGTTGGTATCCTGGGTCATCTTGCAAGAATGCGGTTCATCTTGACTCTTTTGATACGTCTATAACTGTGAATGAATTAGAAAGTCCTTATTCAACTTCATCTTCTCAGTTTAGACTGGGAATCTCTCATCCACAAACTCTTCCCATGATTAACCACTATCACTCACCAACCTAAAAGATCAGTCAGACTCTGATATTCTGTAGCCTGCCTCTCTGCAGCTCAGTAATAATCAGATTTTTCTGCTTAACTCTCTCCAGCTGCACACCAGTTTGTATCTCATTCTCACTACTGACTAATGCTTTTGACCTGACAGCAATCAGATCATCCCCCTCATTTCCCTCAACATGAAGTACTCTATACCACCCCTATGAAAGAATAAGGGTATTCTGCAGTGCCCTGGGCAAATTTTCCCAAGATGTTATAAATATCACCCCATGTATCCACTAAAACCATGCCATAAGACCAATGTGACTAACCTAGTCAGAAAAACATAAATAAATAATAATACAAGAACACATATGTGAGCTTCACAAAAAACTGGGTACATTTTGTATTGGCCTCAAGAGTTTTGACCAGCAATTGTGAAGCAGCTAGTTTCATTTAAAAGGCTTGCGTTTTAAAGTTGTGCAGTCTGAAGAACGTACTAAAGAGGGATATGCCATTATCAAATGTGTACGTCCTCTTTTCATTCTTTTTTTCAGTGTTTCAGTTCGTACCCCCCCATAACATTAAGCTTCTGATTTATTTCAGATTTTATCTTTTTATGGAAACCATGATTTTATCTTAGGAGGAGACTGGAATATAATTATGGGCTTTTTCATTAGATAAGTGGGGGTCTTCTATACTGCATAATAAGTTCCTGATAGCTGGAAGCTTGTAACATCGTGCTCATATATAAAAAAATGATCTTATGAAGTCATCACCAATCATCATCCTATTAGTCTTGCATCAATATTAAGTAAAAGGTGCTTATCAGCTATTGTATGTGAATGGGAAACAAAGAAAATGAAATGTTTGTATTCCCTTAGCCACCAGAACCAGAATTCAATACTTTTGGATAAATTGAACTGCCAATAAAGCTTAAATATTCAATACTTTCCAAAGAGAAAAAGAAAAAATGGAGAGTAATAGCATAATATTCCATTTGCTTTTATTAAATCTGAGTGCATTCATCCCATCCAAAATTTATGGGGCTTCTTCAGAGTTAAAAGCTTAGTGCCTTATTCCTACTTTTACAGTATTCTACCCTCCCTAATTATTACATCATAAATAACCCATGCATACATACATTCTTAAAGAAACATTAACAAATAAAATAAAGAACAAAAACATAGCATTAATTCAAATAAAACTTCTATAATAACACTTCTATATGTAATTGTGATTAAAAAGTACTTTCTGATTTCATTTTTAAGATGGGCACTAAAGATATTGTGTCATTTATCCATGAGGACCTGCAGCATAAGACCTTAACTGTCAATATAACTCTTTAACTTCCAACTTAATTTTAAATGCCCCCCCCAAAATCGTCTTCAACCATATCCAAACCATGAAATTTAAAATTATGTTCTTCATGTTGCTGAATATGTTTCCACAATGGGTTAATATCATTTTTTTTTCTTAATTACATATAAATGTTCATACATTCAGTCCTTAAAACTTCTCTCAGTATTACCAATGTAAAACTTCGAGCGTCGGCTACCTACTGTTATATACGGCAAGCCTTTAGATGAACAATTGAAATAGAAATGTGATTTAACTGTGCCAGAACCCATAATATGAACCTTGTTTCCTTCATAAATAGAAGGACAATATGGGGGAACCAAAGGGAAAGGGGGGGGACAGAAACCTTTACTTATCATTGCTTTTATAGAAGGTTATGTCTGGCATTATCATGATCTGCATGATGAAGAATGTAGGTTATTGTTGAACATCAAAATATTACCATTTTGTAAATCATCAGTTCCAAGATATTACATATTCCTAATTCCAAAATGTAAGATTGCTACCATGGCCAAATTTATACAACAGGTATTAGTGCAATCTTGGAATAGGCAACCTCTAAATATATGATGCAGTGCCATATTTGATGCATTTAAGAAGTCATTAGACTCTTGGTTTAGAAGCAAAGTATGCCTTGGAAATGTGGAATGTGTCTATCGATAGTCTTTGACTTAACACAGTATAACCAAACTATGAAACTATTCAGAAGTAATACTTGATTTAATTGAAACAAGTGATATTTTTCATCCTCATTATGCTCTACACCAAATAGGCAAACCATACCTCTAAACTGTCCAGATTTTTACAGAATGTCCAGATTTTTGCCTCATATTTTTGGTGTATTCCTCAAAAAATTTACGGTTTTCGGGCAAATCACTAGGATGATCTGAAGATTAAATTCACTAAATAGTGACATACATTTGAGTTTCAGAGTTCAAACCCTTCAGAAAATGTATGTTAACACAAACCCTGTTACTCTAGCAACTTTCTAAGTTTATAAGAGCAATATTTAAAATCTGTCCTTATTTGGGAAGTTTGACCCCCATTTTGTGAGGCTTTGTCCAGATTTCTTGCACTAAAAGGTTGAGAGGTATATGAGGCAAAAACTTTCATCTTTTCTCAGTGCCATGTGAATCCTGGTTAACATAAGATATTTTCTTATTTTCCAAACCCTTACAAACATTTTATATTAATTTCAATTTGGAAATTAGCTCCTTTTCTGTTAATTTATGAATACTCCTTAAACTTAATTTTCAAAGACTAGTCGTATCGGTTCTAAACTGGAAATTAAATCCACAACTGCCGAATGAAAATCATATAGATAAGCAAAGTATAATGCAAACTAATCATCAATCAAGGAAAATGAAAATAATAGCATTTTACCTGATAGCAGGTGGGTAGCTTTTACGACCACTGACCAGCTGTTTTCTCTATATCATTGTAACTTAAAATATGCAGACAGTCGAACGTTAATCTCTCAGATTTAATAACTTGCAGCTTGACATTGAACTCTGGGGTTCCTTTCATAATGATAAATGTAATTCTTTAATAACAGTATCATGTGTGATTAAAACATTGCACACCTCTAATTTGCCAGTGCCTAAAGCAATAATAGGTACAGAGTAAGCTATGTGGGCAGCAATGCCTTCACATCTCTAAGATTACTTCAGGCTAAGAAAATGACATGCTATGAACACATTTCTAAGATATTTTTCCAGCATTTAATCAACTTATAAGAGGAACATGTGTCTCAAATAGTTCACATGTAAAGACATCAGATATAGACATTTTTCTAAATGACTTCACTCACTAAACAATTTTAAATAATGTAATCAATGAACACAAGTCAAACTTTAGGAAGTCAGTGATACTGTATTATATCAATAACCCATGCCTGGGTGTGGGTAATGCTGGATTTACCCATGGTTGGTGTGGTTTGATCATGAGGACGAAGCCCAAGTATCCAAAGAAAACTATGGGTAAATTCAGCACTACCCACACCCAGAAGTGGGTTATTGCTATTATACAATGACATTATTTAAGAAAAAAAAAACTTACTTTTCTTAAATAATGGCATTGTATAATGCCTCCTTGCTGCCTTTCCGTAGCTGTCTGGTATTCTACGGCAGTTCTGATGTACTGCGCATGCTTATGCTTATGCAGTACATCAGAGTTGTGGCTGGAAGCAACGGAGAAAGCAAGATCTTCGTTGCTTTTTACAAAGTGTCTCGCTATATTAAAGGAGTTTAACATAGCGAGACAGCTTTAAAAAAAGCAACAGAGAATCTCTGTTGCTTTTTTTAAAGCTGTCTCGTTATGTTAAACCCATTTAACATAGTGAGACAGCTTTAAAAAAAGCAACAGAGAAAGGAAGATCTCCGTTACTTTTTTTAAAGCTGTCTCGCTATGTTAAACTCCTTTAACATAGCGAGACAGTGTCTAAAAAGCAACGAAGATCTTGCATTCTCCGTTGCTGTAAAAAAAGACTTATACTAATGGAAAAAGTCCGGGTGACTGGACCTTTTTCCAGTATAAGTCTGATTTACAACGTGCACGCTGACCAATCAGCGTGCAAGTTTTGGAATATTAATGGGGGGTCGTTGTATAATAAAACTTAAAATAGACAGTTTCCAAGTGATGAATATTTTTTCTCTCTTTCTTTAATAATATATATGTCTGGTATCCTCTATAACATGATATGATATCTATAAGACATCGCACATTTGAGCATAGGGTTAGAAAGTTACTTTTATTCACGCTAACACTCTTCTGAGAAAAAAAATAAGTTAATGTGATGGTTATTCTGACACTGACATTTATGGGAAGAAATCTACAATTCTTAAAAATAATTTAATAGATGAAAATTCTTATGTTTCACTTTAGTGGGTTTGTAAAGTTCCTCTTGGCTCACATGAACGTGTTTTTTCAGATTTTAATTTTTTTTTCTGTTTATAATAAATTTAAAATCCATCTATGGTATATTATTTAAAAAAAAACTTCATTTCAAAACATTCTGTATTTGATGACATATTCCAAATTTTTGGACATACAGTTTACCAGGCTGTGGATGGTGATTCATCATATACTAAGCAGAAATTTCTTAAAATTCAAGAGCAGAATAAGTTATTTCTTACACTTATTGCATTAAATTGCACTTCTGTAACACTTATAATTGTGCTATACAGCTAATCTACTATATTTTGCACTGTTATAAAGCTTTTTTTACTGTTTCACTGCATGTATGTACTGTTTTATACTGTTTTAACTGTATTTTTCATTGCTAGATACTGTTTCATTACTCTAATTGCATGTTTACTGAATTACTTAACCGTGAGCTGCTTTTTCATACTGAGAGTTACATTTTCTGTTTGTGAGTGCTATATCTGTGCTTTTCTGTGCATTTTTTTAGGTTTCTGTGTTCTAGTCAGGTATCATATAAATGATTTGTTTGTAGTCAAAAGCATTCTCTAGAGTATCCTTGCTCCTTTATCTGTTTAAACCTGTATTTAGTGGCTAGAGCTAGTAGCTGTAATAGTGTGAATTACTGTATTTGCATTTTCATTGAATTACTAAACTGTAAACTGCTTTTTCATACTGAGACTTGTATTTTCTGTTTGTGAGTGCTCTTTCTGTGCTCTACTGTGCATTTATTGTGAGGTTTCTGTGGTCTACTCAGGTAGCATGATCTTGATAGAGGCCTGCTGTTGTCCAGGCCTAGTAGTTTTGTTTGTTACGTTTCCTATGTTTCTGGTAGCCATTTTCTGCTGATAGTGTGTTGTCTTCATTATTATTGACAGTAACAGGGTTTCATGACCTTCTCTAGCATGAGTGATTGATGTAACAGCAGGGGATAGTAGGACTGAGTAGTAATTTGAGTTTTTAGGTTCTTCCATCCTTTCTGGTATATAAACCCTGTGTCTGCAAAGGGCTGTGCTTGTATTTACCAGGCTGTGGATGGTGATTCATCACTGGGACTAAGCAGAAATTCCTTAAGATTCCAAGAGCAGAATAAGTTATTTCTTACACTTATTTCATTGAATTGCACATCTGTAATGCTTATAATTGTGCTATTCAGCTAATCTACTACATTTTGCACTGTTATAAAGCTTTTTTTTACTGTTTCACTGCATTTATGTACTGTTTCATACAGTTTTAACTGTATTTTTCATTGCTCTATATTGTATCATTACTCTAATTCCATGTTTACTGAATTACTTAACTGTAAACTGCTTTTTCATACTGAGAGTGGTAGTTTCTGTTTACGAGTGCTCTAGCTGCACTTTTCTGTGCATTTTTTTGAGGTTTCTATGTTCTAGTCAGGTATCATATAAATGATTTGTTTGCAGTTCAAAGCATTCTTTAGAGTCTCCTTGCTTTTTTATCTGTTTAAACTTTAATTTAGTGGCTACAGCTAGTAGCTGTAATAGTTTCCCACTTGCCCTTCCAACTGGTGTCTTGTTCTTATATTTGGTGACTTTGCAGTTGCCCACCCATACTGTATATTTGATCTGGGACACTCCTCCCAGTCTAGTGCCATTAGTTCATTCTACCTACTACAGAGAGAACATTTGAGAAGGCCAACCCATTTAGATTCTTAACCTTGAATTATCTTCTGTTCCAGCTTTCTCCTTTTCCACTTAACTATAAAGAAAAAGAAAAAAGAAAAAAAAAGCTAAGCTTGTTTCCTGCCTTTCCTGTAACTAGTCTAGTCGAGATACAGATTTGCTGTATAAGGACTGTTTGTAAGCTCTTGAGCCCTCCAAGCCTTTCTGTGTTAGAGGGAAGGCTGCTAACTTATCAGTGGGAGTGGTAAGCACTAGGTAACCTATCTACCACATAAGGAGTAGTTTCTGGCCTAGAAATTGTAGTTATTGGCCATTTGAGCAGTTTTTCCATCTCTCTCTCAACTTTCAGATTTAAAAGCCTGCATTTGCACTTGTTTTCGCCATTTCCTGTAACTAGTCTAGTCCAGATACAGGTTTGCTTTATCCAGGTCTGTTTGTAAGCTTCTGAGCACACCAAGCCTTTCTGTGTTGGAGGGAAGCCTTCTAGCTTATCAGTAGAAGTGGTAAGCACTAGGTAGCCTATTTACCACAAGAGGCATGTTTTCTTGGCCCAAAAATTGTAGTTTATTGGCCATTTGGACATTTTTTCATCTCTCTCAACTTTCCAGTTTAAAAGCCCCTATTTGCACTTGTTTCCTGCCTTTCCTGTAACTAGTCTAGTCCAGATGCATACTTGCTGTATCCAGGACTGTTTGTAAGCTTCTGAGCAGTGCCAAAGTCTGCTCTTCAATTTTTCCCTTAGATCTACTAGTTCTCTCCTCTCCCACACTTATACTAGCTTATTAGTCTAGCACTTTACCAGAATTCTTGTAGCAATTATTGTAGTACACAAAAGTACTACCAGCACTAAACGTTCTACAAGGAAACATATCCAGTACTTATTATCAATGGTCACCCCTCTAGGCATGTTTAAAGGTCAGTTTTCTGTGCTTTCTCCTATTAACCTGGTGAACTTGGGCATCCTGAGGCAATGTAGCAACTGCCTCATGTACACCGACAACCCTCTCCTCCTACCTTCCAACACTCAGGCTTGCGAGAGATGCACTTGTATATCCAAATTGGAAGCCACACACTCTCCAGCCAAGACAGGAATAGCTGGTCAAGAGGAGAAGGTCAACACTTGCACCACACCACATGGAACACATAGCCCTCTAGAACACACACCAGCACTGCCTTCACATAAAAACACAAAACACACACCCACCTTCGTGGAGGGTCCCAATAAAGATCTATGCAAGCAGCAGAGACCTCCAAGGCAAAAACACACTTGATCACCACAACACAACACTAATCATGAGACACATAACTCTCCTAAACAGTGTGCCACTCAACCAAAGCCCCATAAGGCAAAACAGCATGCCCAACACACTAGTCATAGGTGACTCAATAGTGAGGCACACTGATGTCCCACTCACTAGGTTGAATAAGGAGAAAGTAACAGTCAGCTGCCTGTCAGGTGCCAGGATCTACCACATAACGCACGTACTCAGGACCCGCAACAACAGGTATAAATATGACTCTGTCATTGTGTATGTGGGTGTGAATGACCTGAGACATACCTCCATGGACTACATGAAAAGAGACGGAGGAGCTCTCGGATTATGTAGCCCAGGTGGGTATGACCCTAGGCCTGAGCAGCATCCTACCATCACCCAGAATGATATCACAGTACAAGCAGAAAATTATTGATTTCAACAATTGGCTAAGTTTCTAGTGTCATTCTAAGGGGATCCAGTACCTGTCTTCTTGGGATGACATGACTGACAGACCTTGATGCATTGTCAGAGATGGTATGCATCTGTCACCCCTGGACTTCCGGATACTGGCCAAGGCTCTTACCATGCCTATAGAGCTTTTTCACGCAGAGTTCCAAAGACCAAATTAACACCATAATAGCCACAAAACATGCAATCTGAGGGTCATGCTGCTCAGTGCTAGAAGTCTAAATCTCAAAATGCATTCACTCAAAGGAGTCCTTAAAATGGAGAACATCGACATTTGTGCTGTAATAGAGACCTGGTTCAAGGCAGCAGAAAGCATCCCTTCACTACCAGGCTATAACTCATTCCACACCTTTCGACCCCAGAACTTGGACAGAAGCTCCAAAGGTGGTGGTGTTTCCATATTTATAAAGGATGCACACCTCCAGACTAGTAGCCCAACATAATGCATCAGAGATAATTCAAGTGCAACTAACAGTGGGCAAGACAGGAATTCAGGTTGTAGCCTGCTATAGGTCCCCAACCATGTCCCTAGATTCACACTCCATGTTTCTGAGCACCCTGGAGAATATTAGGGTCCAACCTAATCTCTTACTAGGCGACTTCAAGTACCCCTCCATTAACTGGGTAAACTACTCATGTACCAATACACTTGCCCAGCATTTCCTGAAGTTCATTAATTCCAGTGCCCTGGACCAACTTGTTCTTACCCTTACTAGAGGTAGCAACATCCTTGACCCAGTCACTGCTAACATGGGCAACCGTTGCTCTACACCAATAGTCATCTCCTCCCTTGTTAGATCCAACCACAAGCTAATCACCATGGAAATCCACATCCCTCCCACCCTTACCCCCACCCCCCACAAAGGTAACCACCATAAAAAACTTATCCAAAGCTAACTTGGCCTCCTAAAAACAGAAGTGGCTAACTTCACAGCACTCATGCAAATGGAGAATAGTTGCATGACTGCAGAATCATACACCAATGCACTGTACGAACATATACACAAATGCATGGATCTTGCCATACCCAACAAAACCAAGATGCTCTCCTCCAAAAAAAGGAAGCCAATCTGGTGGTCCCCTGCCATAAACAAACTCTACAACAGAAGGAAGAAACGGATGTGGAAAAAGGTGAAGTCCCAAGACTGAAAAAGCTCCCTTATCAGCCTTAGCAAAAAGTTGAGATCCCTCATCAAATCCTCTAAAGCTAGCTATGAAAGCAGAATTGCAGCAGATAGTAAAGACAACTACAAGGCCTTCTATAGTTATGTAAAGAATCTCCATGGCTATACCCAGATTTGCTCAGAGCTACTGCACAATGGTACCTCCTATATCGAGCCAACGGATATTGCTAGTATACTAGCCAACAGATTCAGTGCCAACTTTATCCTTCTCTCCCCCTCCCCAAATGACCAATCACAATACCAGTAGATTGCCAGGCACCCAGTATTACTGCTGCACAGGTTAAAACAGCACAGTCCAAGGCCAAGAATGCAGCTTCAATGGGACCTGACAATATTCCTTGTTGTGTTCTACATAAACTACAGAGTGAACTGGCACCTCACCTGTGTGCCCTGTTCAATCACAGCCTCATCTCTGGCTTTGTCCCTACTGAATGGCGCACTACTACAGTCATCCCTCTCCACAAAGGAGGAGCGACTGCAGACCCTGGGAACTATCAGCCCATTAGCCTGTCCTGGGAACTATCAGCCCATTAGCCTGACATGTCTGATATGCAAAGCTATAGAATGCATCAACATGGACCTAATAAACAAGGATATAGGGAATCTCCAAACTCTGGATCTCACACAGTTTGGTTTTGTGAAGGGTAGATCATGCCTGCTCAACTTGGTTGACTTCTTTGAGTCAGTCAGCATAGCTGTGGATGAAGGCAAGGTGGTTCATACAGCCTACTTTGATCTGGCCAAGGCTTTTGATACCATTCCCCACTCAGGAATCATAGAAAAACTCACACGTTTGGCATCAACCCCTATATCAATAGGTGGGTTGCAAACTGGCTCACAGATAGAACCCACAGTGTGAAAGTAGCTGACTCCAAGTCAGACTGCCGACTAGTCATGAGTGAAGATGCAGAGGGTTTGGTCTGGGGTCCTCACCTATTTGGTATATACTTCTCTGATGTCCAGGCCAACACGAAAGGGACTCTGGCTGACAAAGTTCACAGACAATTGCAAGTTGAGAGCTATTATTAACTCCCCAAGTGATGTTGACATCCTACAGAATGGCCTCACCAAGACGAATGACTGGTGTCAGAACCATGGCCTTAAGCTCAATGCCAAAAAATGTGTCGTCATCCCCTTTGCGAAAAACCCTGTTCCCATGAATTACCACATTGATGGTAGTCCACTGAACACAGAAGGCATTATAAGAGATCTGGTAACACAGGTTGACAGCAACCTCTCTTTTGATCTCCACATTGCCACTGTGGTCAGAAAGTCCTTCTATGTAGAACATCTCATTACCATGGGTTTTGCATCCAGGAAGGAAGAGGTCATTGTCTCCCTCTACTTTCCCCTCATTAGACCAATCATTGAGTACAATGCCGAATTTGACATGTACCATACTAGACACCTACACCAACTGGAGAGGCCACAAAAGTACCTCACAAAGAGGATCATAGGCCTTAAACACTTGTCCTGTATGGACAGACTCAAAAAACTCCAACTATTCTCTGTCTCATATCCCCTACTTAGAGGAGATCTTTGCTTGACTTACAAAGCCATGTCTGACCCAGCTCTGTTAGAAATGCTACATCTAAAGAAATCCCAATCCCTCTGCACCGCACACTTCAGAGACCTCAACCTCATTACCACAATCAGCAGAACATACTGGATGGACAGGTTCATAACCCAGAGACTGCCCATGCTATGGAACAGACTTCCCATACATGTCAAGCAGAGCACCTCGCTGGCCCTCTTCAAGAGAAATCTTGATGAGTGGATGGGAAATAGAAAATTCACCCCAGGGATCACTCCAGTGGCTCTACTCGACAGAGGCACTAGGAACTAAGGTTGGGTGGCACAATGCCAGGGTAATCCTATGGGCTAGGCTGATAAAGTCCCCAATGGCCATTAACCTAGTACACACCTATGAACCTATTAATATATCCTGTACAGACAGTTTGAAAAAAAAAACAGATACAGTAAAGATAATATGATTGTAAATGTTATAACTGTATGTTATTATTGCCTGTGTCAAATTGTTGTTACAAAGCACTGGTGAAATCAAAATTAACTGTCATTCAGGCTATAGAAGTCATTTGTGAAAATAATTTATCAGTCTTTTTTTTCATGGAAATAGTCATAAACATTCTTATGAGCCACAGACAGATTTCTAGATTTGTGGTATATAACCTAAAAAAGTTTTGTTACCTGAAGTAGTAACATTTTGGCTCTTTTTCTGACTCATAATGATAAATGTAGGTAACTGAAAATGTAATGATGTACATTCTGTGCTGGGTGACTGAATATACACCAAATATATATTGGTCTTGCTGTTGGCAATTTAATTTCTTGCAGGATTGATTAATATGAATGTTACAGTAACTCTTTAGATATTCCAAAGACATGCATCTGGAGCGTTTCTCCCCGGGCCTCTGCTGAAAACAGGCTCTGTGGAACCTAGTCGGGCATTCCCGGTCAACAAATGCTAAATAAAAATAAAATAAAATAAATAAATGTAAGAAGGCAATGCCAAAAGTTATATCTTTGTGATAATTATCGGTTACTCTTTAATATTTTGACAAAAGAAAACTATAGCATACAACTGTTTAAAGACCTAGACTATTATATTCAAAGCTTATTTGTTATGTTATTGTATTAATATATATTAATGTTAGCTAAACTTATTTTCACTTCAGAATTTTAAAAATTTAAAATGGCTCAATGTACGAAAGTCAATAAAACCTGATATCATGCTTTGTTTTATTGTTTTATGCATCAAAAGCTTTCATACTTGAGAAAAAAAAAACAACTTGTAAAAGCAACACAATGTATTGTCTTGAACTAAAAAGCAATTTTCCACAGCAGTTTCAATGTTGTGAGAAGTGGGCATCATGTTTTTAGAGTGAGGTAAGAATAACTTCTGCTTAAAAGCGTTTTCCAGAATATTGTTGATTGGGTTTGCATATTAGATATAGCAAGTAGTGTTGTATGTCAGAGGCAGTGCACAGCGATGTACAGTCACTGTCTAAAATTCAGAGTTCACATGAACAGGAAAAAAGTTACAGGAGTGTTAGAATGAATAAGTTCTCTACTGAAGCAAATGATGGGTAAATGGGAAAAGCGGATGCTATTGTGAATGCAGTCTGTAGCAAGTGTGCACATTGGCATTAAAATCCATTAAAAAATATTTCATACCGTTATCTACACTACTGCAGTCATGGGAATATACTAACAGTGCATATTTTGGCATCAGAGTAAAGAAATATCCAGCTATATTATAGCTTGGAAATGTTGAATGTTGGCGGTCTCCTTTTTTACATTAACTAGTATACACGAACACCCAGTCATAGAGAGAAAAGACTACAGAAATCAAATTATGTGATTTGAAGATTTCTAAACAGAATGTTACCATAATCAGGTTATCTGTATACCTTATATATATATATATATATATATATATATATATATATATATATATATATATATATATAACCAGATCAGGACCACAGAGAGGTGGAGTAGTAGTAGTACTGACAGTATTCTGGCACTATCCAACATGAGAAATAGTCTTTTCATCAAGTTTCTTATGTATATTTTCTGTCACTGACATGCACTTTTATAATGCTCTAGTTAAGATTTTCAGCACTGCATATCCACATCCTGAAATGTGCTCTAATTAAAACAGTGCTTAATACCAGATGGAATGACAGCATTATTTATAAAATATAGGTTTGTGACTGAAATCTTAGGTGATGTTAATCAACGTACTCTGTAGTTACAGTTGTCTCAAAAATATAACACTCAGTGTGAAACATAAAACAGACAGTCATAGCAGTAGTATGCATATTCTTAATTTCTTGTAATTACTTTTATTATTATTATGTTTGTATTTAGCTCCAGAGGTTTTTCAGTCATTTGTAGATGGACGTCCTGGCTACTCCTATGCAGTAGACTGGTGGTCATTAGGAATTACATCATATGAACTTCTACGAGGCTGGGTAAGTAAATTATGATTTGTCAAAGCTCTGATGGACATTTAAAGTAAAAATCAAGCATTCTGAATTTTTGGCAGTAGTATGTCAGCTATTTTTCAAAGCGTACCAAAATTATTGTTTTCAATGTGTCACCAGGCTGGGTAGAATTTTGTCCTTACTACTGAGTCATCTTGCCTTTAATATCAAAAGATTTTACATTTATGGAATTTTATCCTCATGCCAGAACACAGATTTGGGTTCTGGCACTGTCGTGCAGCATACTGGAATGGATATGGTACTCTAGAGGTACCATTCTTTATAATGTTAAATGGAGTTCTAATCTGCCTTTTCTGACAGTAGCTCAGATGTTTAAAAGTCATTTCTATAATTAGATTATTATAGTCAAAATAAATTGCAACCTAGTTTTGTCAAACAAATGTCATGTAAGCTATTGAATCAATTAAATTACAAATACAATAAACGGCTAAGTAACTGATGTTTGGTGTATAACAGAGAACATCAGGGTCACAGCCTGTTGATACCAATGTCAGTTTTGTAACACCAAATACCTTTGTATAGATTTTCCGCAAGAAATTCCTGTCTTATAAATTTGTAGCCTCATATCTGCTCTGTACTTATTAATCATAATGGTTTTAGTGAAAGTTAGAATTTTATACAAAACTGGAACATTCCATTAGTGTAGAAAGAGAAACATAAAATGGTTTAGTGATTTGGCAGGCTATATAAAATCAATAATGGGAAAGATGCTCTTTTGACGAACAAAAGATTTTCATCGTAGTTCCTAGTGCGGCCATAAAGCTAAGTATCTTAGCTAAGTAAGCCATAAAACTTCCACATTAAATTACTGTTTTAATACAGTGACTCACCAGTATATTTCCCTTCTAATTTAGCTCTATCAGACTTTTGTTGTGACTGTGGCTGGCAAAAGTAATATTGCAGTGCTGCAAACCTCGGACCATCTTATTGTACGGCAGTGTTTTCCTCACTCAGAAGGAAAACGAGTTGAGGAAAGTTGACACACACAACATTTTTACAGGATGGTGCTGCAAAGTTGTTCAAATATGACTTTATTCATTATATAGTGATATTTAAAGACTATACTGCAATGCATTTATGTCAAACTGACAAAGGTATTTTCAGTAAATGTAAGAACTACAAAAAATGTTTGCCAAAACTACCTTCGGTAGACATTCTTACAAAAGTTGATTTTGCATTTTATATGTGTTAGCTGCCTAGCTAACCGATTAGTGCTGCAAGCCTCTGGTCAGCTGCATTGTACAGAGGAGTTGTCTGTCCCCTTTGACAAATGTAAATCAAGTTGATGAAAGTTGACAACAGCACCTACCCAGGACATCATTATCACTGGAAGAATCTGCTAGAAAGTTGTTTAAATGTGACTTACTCCTTACTTATTGTTCGGTATTTTAAAACATGAATAACATTTTCTTTATATAGTTGACTTTGTACCAGGGAGCCTGCATTCCAAATATAGTTTTGCTGTGTTTGGAATGCCATACTGTGGTATCTTAGTCAGGAAACAGCACAGCTAGCATTTCCTCTTCAAGAGCTGTTTAGCAAGCATTATTTACTTTTGTATTTTATTCTTGGTTAAATTGCGTAACTTTAGAAAGTTGTATATACATTTATCCTTTTCTTGCTTAAACTATGACTGTAGAAGGCTACTTATAAATGTGTGTTACTTTGCATATAAACAATTATTGCTGTGGAGTTGTTGGTGACTTGTACTGTTCCTCATTAGATGACACTTCACTTGGCTCCCACCTCATCAACAGCCACACTGCTCACAGCCACTTTTATAGATATTATACCACATCCCCAATTATTAGTGTTACCCAGTAAACCAATATAACACAGTCCATCTTAAATTAATATAAACATGATGTAATGCAAACAAATAATGTAATAATGTAAGTTCTATATTACAAAACAAACATACAAAGGCTTACACTTTCTCTAACCCTCATCTCCACATCCCCAGACTAAAGGTAACAGAAACAGGCTACACATACATTAATACTGATCGGTTTTCCAACAAATATCATATCGATAACTGACGTGCATTTGTGGTGAGTAATAAAGTGCTCCCACCTCACAGCCAGAAAGACACCCACAGATAACTCATTTTGTGCAATTACATGCCTCTTTGACAATTCTAAAATGTCAAAAACAACAAAATTAAAAAATATGTAGGCATTTAACTTAATCCAGAACCAAGAACAAGTACTTGACAAAAGTATTCAATATCATAAGTGCCTTAACATGAATTCTGCATGTGTATATAATGACTGGTTTACAGTTCAGTGTTCTGAAATTCATAAATGTGACTCTCACAATAGTTAGACTGAACATAGAAAAATACAGTTACATATGTTAAGTCCAGGATCACTTTGTCTTACACTACTTCCTTTTCTCAGAGGTATTGGAGTCTCAGAGTTCATTAGTAAAAGGGCAGGGATGGGGGGCTACAATCCCAATGTTGAGGGTGCAGGCTACAAGACATCTTGCAAAACACAACTTTAAAGAAAAACAGTGATTGTTCACATTGACTGTTCTATTGTTTCACCTTTTTTTTTTCCTTGCAACTCTTATGACTCACAATTTCAGGGCTCAGAACCTAGTATGTAAGTACTAATGGAAATGTGGTTACAACAATATAACCCCAAAATTGTTACTATAACAGAATGTTGGTTAAAAGAAGTATATCACTGGAGCAACCCACTAAACCAGTAATGCAGACAAGTTAGACAACTCAGGCATACCCTGCATTCACTGACAGCAGGGAAGGTCAGAGACATGGTGGTAGGGTTGTAAAGGTAACTAAAATGAAACTAACTCAACACCACATTTAATAACAAATGTTACTAATTCCGATTAAAAATTATACTAATCCATCACCAAAGTTAATAGCAAAAAAAGTAATACAAAGAATAGCGCCAGTCCCAGCTGGTCACTTATACAAATACAGCTAGATGGACATACAGCATTATTCACTGGAAAACTAGATATTCCTTCCCCTAAAAACATTCCTCAAAAGTATGAACTTTTGTGTGGACAACTTCGTACATTATCAAAACATGATCAACTTATTTTTTTAGGAGATAGTAACACAGACTGGTGACAAACTTCTTACATTAACAAAACATTATCAAATTATTATTTGAGAGATATCAGCACAGACTGGAACCAAAAACATAAGGCATATGCTGAAGTAAATCTGTCCAGTTAGGCAACCTAATACAGTTAGTGGGAGGAGGAACGCAGCAAATACTGAAGAAATTTACTACCTTGATATTGTAATAACCTATATACTAGGCAAACTAAAATTTCTCTAAATACTGCCCAATAGAATGAGTGACCACTGCCTTGTTCTCGCTGTATGGACAGTAAAAACAAACAAATGAATAAATACCATGGTATTGTGTACAGTTATAGTATGACTGCTATAAATATAACATGCTGTTTGACTTAAATAAAGTACAACAGTAATATTTTGTCTTACAAATGATTATCTAAATATGGAACAGGGAGATAGTCAGTTATGATATTCTATGACAGAACAAGACAGCTGTATTTTTTTTTCCATTGAAATAAATCAATGCTTCTCAATCAGCAGAACTTTTATAGTTGCATATGGCAACATGCACTCAGATGCCAGCTGTTGTATAAGGGTTTCACAGGAGTGTGCACTTGGATCATTGTTGTTCTCAGTGTTTATAAATGATTTACTATGGGAGGGCTAACACATATTGTTGAATGCATGCAGATGATATAATACTTACTTAGGCTAACAGATCTGCACAAGAACTGAAAACATGTCTGCTAACTGATGTGTGTGTGTGTGTGTGTGTGTGTGTGTGTGTGTGTGTGTGTGTGTGTGTGTGTGTGTGTGTGTGTGTGTGCGTGTGTGTGTGTTGGGTGTGCTATAGAACTATATTCACAAAAATAAGCCATGTTTGAATAAAGAAAAATACACAGCTATGGCCTTTGGTACAGACAGTGCAGATGCACACCCAGATGTATCCCCTAAGAATAAAACATCCATACAGAGCAACTCCTCAAGTAGTTACTGAGCAGAAATAATTACAAATAATATAGATCAGAATTTATCCTTCCAGTCTTACATAAACTTCCAGTCTTAAAAGTGGCAAGATAACATATGGTTAAATATAAAATCACTTATTTGCTTACAAAGGATGCTAGGAAAGCAATAGGCCAGAATGTCCTGCTCCCAAGATTAGAACACACTCTACTTATAATTGCCCTTAATTCTCTGCAAAGTACTTGAATGTTTCCAAAGGAAAAAAAATCAGAAAATAAAATAGTCATTCATCTGAATTTGACAGAGAATACCAGTGCATAACTATTAACTTAGCTAACTGATCACCAGTAATAGCTAGCATCTAATATCTACTAACTTATTTATGTTGACAGTACCAATCATGCTGTGATATTAATCACACCTATTGCACTAGCTTTGTGGGCTACCTTGTCTTTCAACTGATAATGCTACAAACATAAACCATACACAGTACTTTTGTCTCACTGAAACTTAAGTGCAGTACTGAATTTGTGATCTTCAGCCTGGCAAGCACATAAAAATGACATCACATGAACTTGAAATGAAAAGAGTCACTTATTCAGCCTAAAAACATTTTACCACATTTCATTTATTTGAGTTTCAGCTCCAGGCAGATGTGAACTAGCCTGACAGCAGTCAGGAATGACATGGTTATTTAATTGACTGCTGGTAATCGTTAATAAGTTACACTCACTGATGCCCAAGTTGATAAATCACCATTAAAAATACAAACTGCTGATTGGAAATAAGAACTACATTCTCAGAGATCAAAATGGAACTACACCCTATATTCCATCACATACCCTTGCTTGAACAGAAGGGGTGTTCTCAAAGGTGGTCTGAGTAATATGGAATAATCTTCCACAAAAGATCAGAAATGCAGATAATCTAATTCACTTTAAAAAGTTTCTCGACACTCACTTAAAAAGGAGTATAAATGCACCTTCTATGATAAGCCAGGTTAACAATTGTCAATTAACACTGTTTACAGTAATTTATTATACATCCCCACTCATTTTAGTTCTCCTTGTTTGGCAGCTGATATTACAATAGAATCATTGTAAATATTTAAATACCATAAATCCTGGAACTGTGGATCTAACTTTCCTATGACTATTTTTTATTATATTTATCCTTCCATTGACTAATACTTCTATATCTAACATATCCATTACCCCATGAGATATTAGTTATGCATATTCATATTGTTGCTTTAAATCTATATGCTTTGGAGATTACGGTGTGGGTATATGCTAATTCACTTAGAGGACATTTTATATTTCTCTAACTATATCACTATTTTAATTATGTGCTTTGTGTATATCAAATTGTGTCACAGTATTTTGCATGTTGAACAATAAATGTACTATTTCTGTTATCAGGTATCGGACATTGCTATATCATGTATGTACACAAAGCATATCGCATGATGTTCAGCCTCTTTGTAAGTGTGCTATTGTACTATCCTTTGTCGAAGTCTTTGGCCCAGGCCATGCCTGTAATAGGTCTTTGGACCAATACACCTTCCTGGATATCAAAAGTAAAATAAATGGAAATAAAACAGCCTAGGTATTTACTACTCCATGTGTAGTATTGTTTTGTTGTCATAAGTTACACTTCTACAAGTGAGGATTAATATTCAGGTCCCTTTATTGTCTGACTATTTGCCATTCTTATCTGTATTACTGATTCAATGAGTTACTCCTGTGTCCTACATTTAGCATAATTTAAGACTGGTTAGCAGATACTGTTAGCAGTTTAAAAGTGGCAGGCCTGATTCAGACTCACTATTGATTCTACTACTCTTTGTCTACACAGATTTTACTTGTCTGCAGAAGTCTTGGTTTTCTTCATAGAAGAAAGAAAGACTACCACTGGATGGTTAGTGAGGTATCAGCTTGGGTCTAAAGTGTGGATTCCCATTAAAGTGACCAAGATCATCCATAAGGCAGAACAAACTTTAGATGGAGGTCCTGCCTGTTTAAAGGGGATAATCAGGAAGCTTTACAACTATTCAAAGCTAATAGTCAGAAACTCTGCACCTGTGGCCTGTTATAGGGCATTATATTGAAGTACAAGGTTGATCCACAAAATGCTGTGTTTCTTTAATGACCTGTTGTAAACTGTAAGCCACACACTCATAACAAAAATCTGCCAGAATGGCTACTGTAGCCATTGCTTTGTTAACGCTATATTACCAGCTGTCTCCATTATTCAGTGCCAAAAATAAAGCAGACCTGATGAAGAGAGATATTGCTATCTGATTTATATCCACCTAGACTGACAATTCTTTTCAATATGTTATCAATATATTCTAAATGCAGAAAGTAACTGTGTGCTTCTCTTTTACCATCAACCTGAAATGTGAAATTATTCTTTAAGAAGTTCACTGAATTCCTTGTCAGCTTAATGTTGGAATCCTTAAATTTCTGGCTGGAAAGGGCTTCAGCATTTGGAATGATGTTGATGAATCAGTGAGTCTTGAATTTAAATTCCTGTAACTTACATGGGATTTACATTTGTCCAGTTTGTATTCTCTATAATAAAAAGTCAATCACAACACTAAATTTTGTGTTTAGATGTGGTCACTTCTAACTCGATGCTGGATTGGTGAAGATGGTCTTTTTGTATTACCACACCCTGGTCTAGTTTACTATGACACTTCCCTAGCAAGATCACCCATTTCTGAACTTGTAACATTTAGGAATTTAAAGAGCATAATACTCAATGATCATCTTCTTATACTAAGCCAACACTATCCATTGCCCAGTATGGATGATCCAGACATGTTTTCCTGTTGGCTATAGTAAGGCTTTACGTCAGGTCCTGGATCACTTTACCCTATTTTGAGGTCTTGCCTCCGTTAGGATGCATGAGCCATGGTTTGATGATTATCATTGAAGTCTCTAGCGAGAGGGAAATACTATGCGACTATAATGTCAGAAGCATAGGTCGTGCATACTTGAAAACAAAAGAAACACAGCCTTTTGTGGATCAGCCTTGAGTTTTAATACAGTGCACCATTTTCCATTCAGAGATCATTCACATAAAGCAGGCACTCTTGTCCAAGATGATTTATATCTCATCAAACTGACCAGCTGTATTTTTTTCATGCTGTAGGAAAGTTTAACAAGCCAGCCTGCCATATCAAGAAGAAGACATTTTCTACCTCAAAATGTGAATCTGCAGCTACCTATCACAATGAGTAAAACTCTGACTATAGTTGAGACATCTCAAGCTTGAATAGCAGCTTGGTGCTTGACAATGCATGCAAGGAGATGTCCCTGGGAGAGATATGGTGGTTCCCTCCTGATTTGCTACGCCGTTCTTATAAAAGTGCCTTGACTTAAGAGCAGAAGTTCCTTATGATGCAGGGAGCAGGCGCAAGGAAAATAAACAGGTGATGGTTGCCCTTGTGGCAGCAAGTGAGTGAACACACAAGCAAAGACAGAGAGGAATAGGTAGACCTTGCCATGATGCAAGTGCACATCACCAGCAATGTAGGTGTTACACTATAACTGAAAATTGCTGTTGTTGCCAGGATGTGGATGACAGCATGAAGTACCCTGATAGATGCCACAGTAATGGCCTGCCCTCAGACAGTGCCATGTCTGATGAAAGGAGACTTGCTGTTCAGCTGGCATTGGGCAAGTATCATATAAAAAAATTAAACTATGGCCCATGTTTTGAGAATAAGATTAATGTCATTATTTACATGAGAAACTCAAAACTGTGCATCCATAAGCAGAATTGTGAGGTTGTCAGATTTTCTGTGACTTGAAGGTGGTCTGTATTTTTCCACTTGACTATTCAGAGGACATGGATGTAACTTCTTGCTTCAGTTAAACAATTTTTTGGGTTAATCATTGGTCTGTCTAAGCTTGTACATTTTTGCCTGGAATTCTATGGGTTGTTGCATTCCATATTGTTAGATTCCATCTGAGAACAGAAACGTTTCCTAACTTTGTCACAGGGAATGTTGTTTGTTTGCTTTATCAGGAAACAGTATGTGTGCCTGTAACATCTGGACAATTACTGCTCTATCTCAAACCTTCTTTTTATTTGCAAAGTTAATATAAAAGTTACAGCCAGGCAGTTTGAATATTCCTTTTAACTCTTATGACCTTATTGTCTAATTTTAATCTCCTTTGAAAACTCACCCACAATACAAAGACGGCTGTCTTAAGCATGCAGAATCACTTTCTAATATTGAAATGTCAGTGGGATTATCTGCTCTTCACCCCCCTCATTCTCTAGGTAGCTTCTGACACAATGAGCCACAATAGCCTGCTAGCCCATGTATGGAATAACTGGAGATTATCTTCAACTGTTCTTGATTTGTTTACCACCTACATTTTGGGGCCCACTGAAAGTGTAATCCAAGGGATTAATTTTTCTGGTAGCAATGCCATTCACTGCAGAATTCCACAGGGCTGAGTGCTGCATCCATTGGTGTTTATGATGCTCACTTTTTGCAGCTGTTAGTACTCAAGGAACAGGCTTATGCTGTCATAGCTACAATAATAGTACGCACTTGTATCGCTCCCCCTCTCTGGAGCAGGTAGCCAGGTTTGCTAAACTGCACTACATTTGGAGTGTATCCTAATTTAGATCTATCAGGCAATTTAACTCTCTAAAGATAACTGCAATGTTAGTGCATACCAGTCTATGATCCTCACTTCTCCATGTTTCATTTCTATCACCCTGCACAAGGGAAATACACTGGGGTTAGTGTCAATATTGCAGTATTTAAAGACTAGGTACCAGTTTTTGGAAAATGTCTTGTTCCCCCATGTGAGGACTATAATCCAGAATAAAAGAAAAAATAAGTTATGTCTTACCATAACGTTTCATCTGTATTGTTGATCCTCGTCCACTCATTACGTATGGGTTACGATTCCAATATCGGAACCGAGCCGGCCATATACCAAGCTAGCGACAGCGATAAACTCTCGAGCGAAGCAATCTCTTACCCATAATCCCCCTCTCCCTGTTACCTCAGATTCAGTTTGCAAGTAGAGGCTTTCTCTGGCCAAATGACCTAAAGAGAAGGATGGTGAGATCCACTAGAAGCCATAGGAGGGGGAAGGAGGGAGGGTCGTAATGAATGGACAAGGATCAACAATACAGATGGAACATTATGGTAAGACATAACTTCTTTATCTGATATTGTTAATCCTCGTCCACTTCCTTACGTATGGGACAGAGTCCCCAGCTACCTCTATTCCTAGGAGGCTTTCATGGAAGGACATTCCTGAGCACCATAGAACCAAAAGATGCTCTTCCCCTGGAGGCCAACTCCAACTTGTAATGATTGATGAAGGTATGAGGAGTGGCCCAAGTTGCAGCTGCACAGATGTCATGTAAAGAAGCTCTGGCATGGAAGGCAGCAGAAGTTGCCACTGACCTTGTTGAATGAGCCTTGACGGTAGTTGGCAAAGAAGTATTGTGTACCGAATAAATACGGGTCACAGTGTCTTTTAACCATCTAGCCAAAGTGACCTTAGCAACAGCACATCCTAATCTAGATCCAGAAAAAACCAAGAGTAACTGCTCTGATTTATGTAAAGATTTAGTCCTTTGCAAATAGAAACGAAGTTGTCTGTGTTCGTCTAGGGTATGTAGGCAGTACTCTCCCTCATTAGAATGATCAGGAAAAAACACTGGCAATTCAATGGTCTGATTAATAGACAATTTAGAAATGACTTTTGGCAAGAAGGAAGGGTTAGTTCTTAAGGATACCCTGTCTGGATGAAAAATCAAGTATGGACTCTTTGTACATAGGGCCTGAAGCTCAGAGATACATCTGGCAGAAGTAATAGCGACCAAAAACAAGGTTTTCCATGACAGATATTTGAGGTTGCATGAAGCAGCTGGTTCAAAAGAGGGCAGTGTCAGAGCTTGAAGAACCAAAGATAAATCCCAAGGTTGAATAGGTTCTCTGAAAGAGGGTTTCAGATGATTCACACCCTTTATGAAGGCTTTACATAACTTGTGAGACATGAGGGAGGAGTCTTGGACATTCTCATGGAAATTAGAGATCGCAGCCAAATGTACTCTAATGGTAGATGCTGACAGCCCTGATTGAAATAGGACGGTTAGATATTCGAGTACCATCGACACTGGTGCTGAAAAGGGATCAATTTCCTTATCTTTCAGCCAACAGGTAAATCTTTTCCATTTGCCTAGATAAGTCATTCTAGTGGAAGGCTTATGAAATGCAATAAGAATGTCCCGTACTTGTGAAGGAAGATCATTTTGCCTGACAATCAAGGGAATTGGAGGAGCCAAGCTGTGAGCTTCAGACTGTGCAGGTTGGGGTGAATCAGATTCTGCGGATGGGAGATCAACTCCGAGGTTGGATGATGAATCCATGGTTGATCTAGCAGGTGAGGCCACAGAAAGGGGAACCAAATCTGACAAGGCCAATATGGAGCAATAAGGATCACTTTGCTCTTCAATCGACGGGTTTTCTTTAGAAACTGGGGAATGAGGGTGGGTGGGTGGGAAGGCATAAAGAAGACCCGAGGGCCAATCGTGAACTAGAACATCCCTGGGTGACTGTCCCAGAGGGGGAATCAGGGTAAAGTAGTTGCTGCATTTGAAGTTGGTCGTGGATGCAAAGAGGTCGCAGCATGGATGGCCCCAACGGTGGAAGATCTCCACCGCTATGAGAGGATTCAGGGACCACTCATGAGGTTGAAGAATGCGCCTGCTGAGTCTGTCTGCTATCATGTTGGAACTCCCAGGAATGTGAGTTGCTAGCAGAAAGCGGTTGGTAGCCATCACCCATTGCCATATCCTCATGGCCTCTCGACAGAGGGGGTAGGATTTGGTTCTGCCTTGTTTATTGATGTACCAGACTACCGCCATGTTGTCTGATTGTATCACAATTGTCCCTGATGGCAGCAAGGGATGGAATGCCTGCAACATCAGAAGCACCGCTCTCAGCTCTAAAACATTTATATGCAGATGGGCCTCCACTTCGGACCAAGTGCCTTGGACTGTCTGACCCTGACATAGCCCTCTCCACCCCATCAGGGAGGCATCCGTGGTCACTGTAGCCTTGGGCTGCTGAGGGGAGTAGGGGCGAGACCATTGTGATGGGTTGTGGTTGAACCACCACTTTAGATCTTGTTTGCATCTCTGAGTTATGTGAATCTTGGTTGAAAGGGGAAGCTGGAAAGGATACCATTGGGTGAGCAGTAACCATTGTAGAAGCCTCATGTGAAACCTGGCTAAGGGGACAATGGTGATGCAAGCTGCCATGGACCCCAACAGCTGCAGGATCGAGTGAGCTGTGGACTTTTCCATTGAGAGAACTGGTAACAGTTGCAGTCTGATTCTTGACATTCTGTGTTCCAGAATGGACGCTCTGCACGTTTTTGAGTCTAAAATGACCCCTATGAATTCTGTGGACTGAGAAGGGGTGACATTGGATTTCTGCCAGTTTATTGTTATGCCCAACTTTTCGATTGTATTGAGAGAGTATGCCAGGGCTTCCTCCAATAGGTGTCTGGTGGGGGCAGAGAGGAGCCAGTCATCTAGATATGGAAAAACCTGAAAACCTTGAAGTCGCAGGTGAGCTGTGACAACTGCCATGCACTTTGTAAACACTCTGGGGGCTGTAGAGAGTCCAAAGGGCAGTACTCTGAACTGGTAATGACTGGCTCCCACACAGAAGTGCAGGAATCTTCTTGATGGTCTGTCCACCTTTATGTGGTAGTACGCATCCTGAATATCTATCGAGCACATCCAATCGTCTTTTTCCAAGAGAGGAATGATAGACTGTATAGTGACCATCAGAAATTTTTGCACACTCATAAATTTGTTTAGCACACTGAGATCCAAAATTGGTTTACAGTCCCCGGTTTTCTTTGGCACCACAAATAGTCTTGAGTAGAATCCGGATCCTGTCTGGTCTGTTGGGACTACTTGGATGACTCTTTTGTTTAGCAACTTTGTAATCTCTAGAGCTGCTTCTTCCCTTTGACTGGGTGGAACATCAGGAAATCTTGATGGATAGACAGGACAAAGTTCAAAGGGGATCTTGTGACCTCTGGTTATTATCCTTTGTACCCAAGAATCGTTGGTAATGGTTAGCTAGGCAGAAGGGTACAAAGAGAAACGTCCCCCAACCACTTCCAGAGGAAAGGGGTTGGGCCGCTCTTCAGGAGCACTGGTAGGATTGCCCGGAGAAGAAATCTCTGGAACCCTGATTACGCGGACCCCATCTGCTGTGAAAGGGGTGTCTTCCCTGTGAGTTTCCCCCTCTGCTCCTAGGGGAAAAATCGGCCTGTGTGTCACGGAAAGGACCCTGAGATTTTCTGTACCACATATTCCCGATCTTTTGATTTTTGGAGAAAACACATTGGGGGGAAGAATAACAGACACCTACAGCAGACAGGGTCTTACCATCCTGTTCACACCTGGCCAATGTAGTTTTGACTTTGGGTCCAAACAAGGAGGAGGACTTGATGGGAGCATTGAGAAAGGAAACCTTGAAGGGTTCTGTGAAATTACATAAGCGCATCCAGGCATGTCATCTCAAAACAATGCCTGAACTCGCTGCTCTAGTCACTCCTTCTGATGCTTGGGACACCAAGTGCATGGAGGAGTTTGAAATCGATTCAATAGTGGCCAGTTGAAAGGCCACTTTGTAATGGACTTCATCAGACACGGCACCTGCCAAAGTTTCAGAGAGCTCAGATACTAGGTCTCTTTGAAGCCTGATGAAGTGTGCCATATAATTCAGGGACCTGATAGCAAAGGTTGCTGATGCAAAGGTGTGCTTCCCTATCCTATCCAATACCCTGGACTCTTTGTTGGGCATATGGACAGTCTGGCTCTCCTCTTCTCCCAGGTCTTTCTTAGTTGCGGCTGCCACCACCAGAGCATCTACAGGGAGACCTTTAGACCAATGAGGTTCAGAAGCAGGGGGGACAAGATTTTGTCTGGCCTCCAGGGAATGGCCTCAACAGTATCAGTGGTCTTCCATGCATGCTGCACAATGAGCCGGACCAGTTCATCTGCAGGTGGGGTAACCTAGGAGGTAGAGGGCTAGGCGGGAAAAGCCTGCAGGAACACAGACTCCTCAAAAGTTAGGTTAGAGGACTGCCGTTCTCCTCTCTGTTTAAGGATTTCTAGGATATCACCAAAGGATACATCAGAAGGTGAATGAGGGGACCCTTCCCCATCATCAAAGTCTGTGTCTTCAGTGAGAGACTCCTCAGTGGAGTCCATATGTTTCCTCTTGCACAAGGATATCCGATGAACTTCCTCAGAGGGAGACGCTGGGAAAGACACCATCAAGGGGGTATCCTGTGGGAGTATATCCTGAGACCTCTGTGCCCGGTGTCCACTAAAAGTGACCTGTGTACATAGTGATCCAGAGGAGGATGGTGAGATAGTAAGCACAGTATCAGCGGTAGATGCCAAGGTCTTCTCCATGACTTGGAAGGCAGGTCCACTAGAAGAGGGGTGAGTGCCCAAGGGGGAAGTCACCACTCCCCTAAGTGATCCAGCCTGCCGACTGGGAGTCCCAGGATGGCTGAGAAAAGTCAAATCCTGGGTCATAGCAAAATTTTTCTGCCACGAAGGCAACTGCGGCTCCTTAGAGAGATCCATAAAGGGAACCGTAGAGGGGGAAGACTGTGCTACATCAGTAGATTTCAAGGGAGAAGGATAGGTCTTGAGAGGTGGAATTCCTCTGGCCAAAAGCACTTGATCCACAAGTCGCAATACGTCATGTTGGGAGAGGCTTCTGGTAGATCTCACAGAAACAGCCGAGGGGGGAAACAAGTCTATTGAGAGATGAGGGCAGGTCGGTGCCCATCTCAGCAGACTGCACCAAAGACAACGGTGCCGTAAAGGACTGCACTACAGGTGTCTGCACCAAGGAAGTCATCAGTGCCGATGTAATGGTCTGCACCAATGAAAAGATCGGTGCCGAAGTAGTTGTCAGTGCCAAGATTGGAACCAATAAAATAGTAAACAAGGACTGAGCTGTCGGTTCCGAAATAATGGTGGTCTGCGCCAACTGTGAGGTTGGTGCTGGTAAAGAAGTCTGAACCGAGGGGTCCCTCGGTTCCAATACAGCAAAGGACATCGGTGCTATAGACATAGGTGGTGCCGAGGACTTTTTCGGAGACGAAGATCTAGGCGCCGAAGGTGTCGGATCCAAAGCAGAAAACTTTGCTTTCTTTCTTGGTTGATGAGAGTCTCCAGCCGGGGACGAAGGAAGAAATTTAGCCTTAGAAGCATCCTTAGACTTCTTTTTATGGGATCTTGGAAGAGTTGAGGCCTCCGATCCAGAAATAGCCTCTGAAAAGGGAGACTTTAGTAACCCTTTCAGCAAAAGTTTATTTTTCCTCTCTATCAGTGTCCTGTTGGAAAAATTCTTACAAATCCCACAGGGTGGGTCAACAGTTAAGTGAGGCGCACCTAAACAGAAAACACACAAAGAATGTGCATCTGAAGTAGGTAGTTTATGTCCACAATCATAACATCTTTTAAAACCAGTACTACTTTTTTTATCTGTCATGTTAAAAGAAAGGCAAATACCAACAATACTACAAAACACAAAATTACTCGAAGAAAAGAAAGAAAAGGCTATCTACCAACTATGGTAATCAACTGATACCTTACATTAGATAAAAAAGGGTGAAAGTGACTAAAAAATTTTTAGAAAACTGAAAGAAAAGGGAGTCGCTAAATGAGATAAGGTAAGAGAAATCAGAAAATCAACTTTTCTGAGAGAAAAAGTCCTTATTTTGAAATAAAAGGACAAAAAAAGGTTTCACTTAGCTCAAGAGCAACAGCCTGACACAACCTGACGGCGACGCAGCAAACGAAATCTGGGGTAACAGGAAGAGGGGGATTATGGGTAAGAGATTGCTTAGCTCGAGAGTTTATCACTGGCACGAGCTTGGTATATGGCCGGCTCGGTTCCGATATTGGAACCGTAACCCATACGTAAGGAAGTGGATGAGGATTAACAGTATCAGATCATACAATATGCAGACCTATGTACTGTGGACCATGTTCCAAGTTCCCTCTAAGACTACTGCAGTGCCCTTCACCACATGCTATAAGATAATTTCTTTGGAGTAAACTAGTGCAGAACTCTGCTGCTTCATTGTTCTCTAATATTTTGAAGCAGAGTCACATTACTACTGAGCTTTAGAGTCTGACCTTATTTCTGGTGCCTTGTAGGAATAACAAAAAAGGTGATTTTGACATTCTTAGCCTGATGTGATGTGGGTCCCAAGCATCTTAAAAACCTGCTGACTCCTACAGGTCATTCCATGCTATTTATTCCAATCAGTAAAAATTAAATGAAAACTCTAGCCAAGCTAGAACTTCCACTGAGTGACCTCCCAAACCTTTTGTATCAGAGGCACATTGGATATATGTAAATAACCCTTATGAACATCAGATGTTTCAGCTATGTAGCGATTCTGAATGCCCATAACTTACCTCTTTTTAAATAATTTCAACAGAAAATTTTAGGCCAATAAAACCAAACCCGCTGTGAGTGCTTGACTAAGCATAAGAAACACAGGGCTGTTATACCCAGCTGATGTCCATTACCATTACAGTGACTGCAAAATATCCCAACTAACAAACTAAAACAAAGAGTAAGAAGGTCACACAGAAAAAACAATCAGTAAAAAGTAAATGAAAACTCCAGCCAAGCTAGAACTTCCACTGAGTGACCTCTCAAACCTCTTGTATCAGAGGCACATTGGATATATGTAAATGACCCTTATGAACATCAGGTGTTTCAGCTATATGGCGATTCTGAATGCCCCTGACTTATTTCTTTTTAAGTCATTTCAATGGACAATTTCAGGCCAATGAAGTCAAACCCCACTAGCTGTGGATGGCCGAAATATGCATATCCACAGCTATTGCAGTTTGGCTGTCAATCATGTCGTCCCAGGCAGACAGATACTGGATCCCCTTAGAATGACACCAGAAACTTAACCAATTGTTGAAGCCAATCATTTTCTGCTTGTACTGTGGTATCATTCTGGGTGATGGTAGAATACTGCTCAGGGCTAGGGTCATACCTGCCTAGGCAACATAATCCGTGAGTTCCATCACATCTCTTTTCATGTAGTCCAGGGAGGTATGTCTCAAGTAATTCACACTCACATGGACAGTGAGTCATATTTGTACTTGTTGTGGAGTGACCTGAGTGCATGTGTTATGTGGCGGATCCTGGCACCTGATAGACAACTGACTGTCACCTTCTCATTGTTCAACCTAGTGAGTGGCACATCAGTGTGCCTCACAATTGAGTCTCCTATGATTAGTACATTGGGCAAAGTGTTTTTCCTTAAGGGCTTGGGTTGATGGGCACACTGTGGTGGTGAGCTATGTGTTCTGGGGTTGGTGTTGTGTTGTGGTGGTCGAGTGTGTTTCTGTCTCGGGGATCCCTGTTGTCTGAGTAAATTTTTATTGAGAGCCTCCGCAAAGGTGGGTGTATGGTTTGTTGACTTTGGTTTTAGACCTTGTGAAGGTGCGTGTATGGTTTGTTGACTTTAGTTTTAGACTTCTAGCATGTTATTTCAACATTCTTGGGAAAGTAAGCACAGTAATAAAAGTTGTATTAATCGATTGGGCTGATTGTATTGAGTATTTTAACTCAAATTTCCTCATCAGAGTTTACAGCTAGACAAAATTATAAGGCTCCCTATTGAAATCTCATCACTGGAAATTCCAAGTGCTGAAAAGCCAAAAAAAAGAGAGAGAGAGACTGACAATCTGAAGAAAAGCCAATCTCAAACATCGCTTTCTCCTTAAAACTTATTTTTGCAATGGGTATATACATATATATATATATATATATATATATATATATATATATATATATATATATATATATATATATATATATATATATATGTATATATATGTATATGGATTCTTATTACAAGAACAAAAGTTCACTACTTTGAACTTGTAATAGGAAGCCTCACCTCTGCGAAAGTTCACTTTAACGAAAGTGAACTTTTGCGTAAGTTCACTTCACCGAAAGCACCGCAGCACCGTGGAGGACATAAAAAACAAGCTATGTCCTCCACTACAGTGTGATAGTCATGGAACTTAGGGTTAGGGTAAGGAGATAGTAAGTAAAGCTATCCCCTTACCTTAACCCTAAGGTTCGTGACTACCGCACCATAGTGGAGGACATTGCTATGTCCTTCACTGTGCTGCAGATGTCACAGACCTTAGGGTTAGGCCACAGGTCATGGTAAGGGGATAGCCCTATGGGCTATCCCCTTACCATGACCCATGCCCTAGCCCTAAGGTCCGTGAGTACTGCATGGAAGTTCAGTACAACACCCGTTCGTTGTACTGAACTTCGCGTAAGTGCACTTTTGATTAAGTGCACTTTCGCTGCAGTGAACATTCCATGCACTATTTCGAATTAGTGAAAATTCGATCTAGTGTATGGAATCCATATATATATATAGATATATATATATATATATATATATATATATATATACATATACACACATATATATATACACACACACACACACACACACACACACACACACACACACACACACACACACACACACACACACACACACACACACACACACACACACACACAGTCACACACGCGCGCGCGCACACACACACCAAATATAAGATCTCCATATCTCTGAGAAAATGAAATATTCGGTGAAGTGGCATCTCAGACTTAGTATATGTAAGTCATTTTTTCAGCCATTCATTCTCCAAGTTTTGAGAATTGTTCTAGTGGGTTCAACATTTAGGTTCATAGGTTCATAGGTAGGTACTAGGCTATCTGCCCGAAGGCATTTATAAGCCTAGCCAGAATGTATTGGTTTTCATGCCCCCCCTAGATTAGTTCCCTGTGCCTCTGTCCAGATGTTACTGAATTAAAAACAAGTAATCTCCGTGGTATCCCAGAAGTCTCAAAACAACCCACTAAAGTGTAGTGGGTCTAAAAACAAAACAGTGTAAGAAACTTCTCTGTGTGGAAGATTTTTAGTCCATATATTTCTAGTTAATCACTGTATATTAATCAGATCAGACAATAGTAATAGAAGTAGCGAACGTAAACACGTCAAGTCAAAAAGTAATAATAGAAAATATATAATTCTACAGCATTACTAAATATTCGAAAGTAATCCAAGCAAGGCAGGCAGTCTGTTTCCAGTCGAAAATCCTTTATTAAGTACACAGAGAAGCGATCCAAGTAAAAAAAAAATAGAGTAATAATTTCCTCACAAGCTTTCTAAATATATATATACCTTTTATCAGGCATGGGACTACATGCAGCATATCACATGCTATTTACGTTTTATTGACGATGTCTTTATTGTGTGGGAAGGTGACACCTTGCAGCTTGGAGATTTTATCACTTACCTCAGTCAAACAACCCCCTTCCTGAAGTTTACCTCTTCCCATAGCTGTACTTCAACCACTTTCTTAGATATGCAGATTTCCAAGGACACCAACAATAACAGAATCACCACTGATCTATTCAGAAAACCAACAAGAGTTAACTTATTATTCCACAGTAAAAGTCTACATCCTACAAAAACCAAGTATAATGTAGTGAAATCCCAAGGCTACAGATTAGCTCGAATTCCCACAAAGATGGAACCATTTCTGAGAAACCTGAACAACTTAGAGAATGATTTTCTAGTGAGAGGCTATGAAAGTCAGATGTTAAAAAACATCCTGGAACCCATTATAGAACTGAAAAGGACTGTAGCACCTTCACTCAACCTCCCCAGTAGAAAAATGTTAAGTAATCCCACAGAGAATAACAAATGCAAAAATAGCTGCATCCTGACATACACTTTGGATTATCACAGTATCAAAAATATTATTGAAGAAAACTGGGACATTGTCACAGGAAACCCTTTTCTGATTAACATCTTAGGTGAAGCCCCATCATTTGTTTATAGGAAGGCCAGGAATATTAGAAGTTTTGTTGAATTTATACCTAGACCACGTGAAAAAAGCACTAAAAGATGTGAAACTAATTGTACATTTTGTATATTTATACAGCAAGGTGATCGTTTTTATTGCCCTTATTTAAAGAAGATCATTAAAACCAGTGCAGGGGGTGACTGTAACACTAAAAAAGTAATTTACAGGGCACAGTGCAATGAATGTGATGCATTCTATGTGTGCAAGACTGTAAATAAACTCAAGCGAAGGATTTCATGTCATCTGTCAGAAATCCGCTCTGGATGTAAAAATAATGCACTAGCCAAACACCTTTCTCTTCATAAAAGACACACAGGTTTTAAGTTCCAGATCCTGGATCGCATAGACATGGGTGATCTTGAAGGAGACATCCCGAATATTCTGGAGAAACATGAACTCATGTGGCAATTAAAGCTGAACTCTTTTAGAAAGCCTGGACTAAACTACTACTGTTCAATTAAAAGTGCATTGGAACTTAGAAAATTGCCACATTGTTTACATGACTAATTGTATTTTATTTTATTTTTTCTACAAATTGGTTTTAAATACCATTTTAAATCATTTGAAATTTAAGTGTATATTTTGTTTCCATCATCATACATAATTTTTTTTTATTTTTATTTTTTTCTGGTTCTCTTTTTTCCACTTTATTCAAAATGATGGTAATAACAATACTAACTAATTATACAATTATATAGGTTTTTAGGGTTCTTGTATACAGACCTGAAGAAGTCTAGAAGGACGAAAGCGATCTTTGTTAACAATAGGTTATGAAAATAGAAACTGATTTTTACATGCAAAATGTATATGTATATATTTATATATAATTTTTCATCAAAATGAACTAAGGTTGATATATTTCCAGCCATGTAGTATATTGCCTTGTATAAAATCACAGACTTAATAATCTACTTAATAATTTGGTTAAATAAGATGTACCATTAAAGTACATTAGGGCTATATATTATTATGACAGCTACTAGGTAGGGCAGGACCAGCTCGAATGTCACACTGATGGGGCAAGGGATGTGAATTTAACATGTGTACCAATAACACTTTGTTTTACAGCACAATAAACCACTCCCATGCCTGATAAAAAGTATATATATATTTAGAAAGCTTGTGAGGAAATTATTACTCTATTTTTGTTTTACTTGGATCGCTTGTCTGTGTACTTAATAAAGGATTTTCGACTGGAAACAGACTGCCTGCCTTGCTTGGACTACTTTCGAATACTTAGTAATGCTGTAGAATTATATATTTTCTATTATTACTTTTTGACTTGACGAGTTTACGTTCGCTACTTCTACTACTATTGTCTGATCTGATTAATATACAGTGATTAACTAGAAATATATGGACTGAAAATCTTCCACACAGAGAAGTTTCTTACACTGTTAAGGTTACTGAATTAAAAACATTTGTTTTAATAACACCAGCACTGCCACCTTACTGATAGAGAAAGAATGCTTGCAATGTAAAAGAGTATCATTTTATGGTGATTCAGTGTTTACAACAAGTTTTCCTTTCCTTCATAATGTAATTCATATAAGAATAAAACAGCTAGTATAAATTAAGTACTTAAGCTCTCAAGTTTCATATAGTCAGGACGTTTGACAAGAAAGCTTAGTTTCCCTTCTTTTTTATGAAAATTGTAATTTTGGCTGTTATATAGCATTTTTCAACATGCATTGAAGTGGATCTCTTGTTTTTTTTTGTCCCTGTACATCATTCCATGTGTTCTACTTTCATGCCAGGTCTGAAAGCTAAACTCTTGCCCCCAAACTTACTCTGATATTGGGACTAGTAGTGGATCCTAAGTGGATCCTGAGGTTTTAGCCATCTCTAACTTCATCACAGGAACTTTCTTTATATATCCTACCCATGTACAATGGGGACATTGTGACATATCACCCCACCTTCCCACCTTCTTTTTGGACCATACCTCCTCCCAGCTATGCCCCAGTCTCCACCATGGATCTTCACAGTAAGATGCCCATGTTGTCCCCCTCCCCAGGATAGGCACATCCATCTGTCTGTGCCTGTCCATCAGTTGCCTGAGACACTAATTGCAGCTGGATCACCTAAATCTTAATCAGGGCTTTATTCCTGTACTCCAATAGAATGGCTTGATATAGAAACAGATATCTGCTGAAACTGCTGTGTATGACATTAGAGCTTCACCTGTCTTCTTTGATATGTATATGGTAATGATTACCTTAAGAACTGACTTGAAACAGAAGGAAACATGCTATTGTAGAAATGTACTACAATGCTACTGTTGTACCTCATTAGTCTAATGAAACAATGTACTGCATTATGCAGCTAAACCAAACCTAATATTCAGTAAGGAATATGTCACTCCTTGGCTCTGTGGCTTTGTGGTGGTATTGGGTGGGATTATGTTCACATTAGTATATTACTGGCCTTTCTGACTTCAAAGTTTAACCAAATATGCATGATCGGTAAGTCACAGGTATATAGCATCATTCTTTTTTTATTACTGTTACTTCATAATAAGTAGAGCAGAACCTGAAGATAACAATCTATCTTTGAATGCTTGCTTTGTGAATGTTAGCATAAATCAGTCGTTAATGTTCAGGTTGTAGCTCAGAACATTGACAAGTTGGTTTAATTGTAACTTCAATTAATGAGTTATTGTTGCATTTATAGATAGTTCACTTTCATAAACATATCACTTGACTTTTAATTTGATGCAGTTATCCTATCATATCAGAGGCAGTATTATCAATTGTAGCTCTGCCTTCTATAAGTTAAATGCTTAAAGACATTGATTAAATCATAAGCCATTGATTAAGCATCATGCAACATTGCTTATAATAATGTGCATATATATATATATATATATATATATATATATATATATATATATGCTATTAGGGTTTCTGTTTATTTCTGTATGATTCAGTATGCAGTTTTAGACAGAAGATCATATGTAGATGTTTATTATAAAGATTTACTCCTTATTTTTACAGATTTCATTTGCCATATGTAGTCCAGTTTATGAAACATAAGTGTTTTTAGATGTGAATCGTAAGTGATCTTCTTGAGGGGAAAACAATGAAGGTTTTAATTCTGAGAAATAACTTTTTTAATTATACAATGACTGCCTATTAGTATTCCGAAACGTGCATGCTGATTGGCCAGCCCAACCAGCGTGCCCATTGTAAATCCGACTTATACTAATGGAAAAAGGTCTGGTCACCTGGACTTTTTCCATTAGTATAAGTCTTGATTTTTTTTTGTGTTAGGTAGCAATGGAGAATGGAAGAGCTCCATTGCTGTAATCTAGCTATGTTAAATGAGTTTAACCTAGTGAGATATCTTAAAAAAAAGCAACAGAGATCTTCCTAAAAACTCGTTTAACATAGCAAGACAGCTTTAAGAAAGCAACGGAGATCTTCCTTTCTCCATTGCTTCCTCTACATGCATCTCTGATGTACTGCGTAAGCATATGCATACGCAGTACATCAGAACTGCCCCAGGATACCAGACAGCTGCGGAAGGGCAGCATGGAGGCATTATACAATGCCATCATTTAAAAAAAAGTATTTTTTTCTTAAATAATGTCATTGTATAATAGCAATAACCTACTTCTGGGTGTGGGTAATGCTGGATTTAGCCACGGTTGTCTTTGTTTGGTCACTTGGGCTTCACCCACATGACCAAACCACACCAACCATGGGTAAATCCAGCATTACTCACACCCAGTCATGGGTTATTTTGCTTAAATAATTGGGAGACTAAACTTTAAAGTGAGTGGCTTTACAGCACAGTTGTTGTGAGTATGGAAGGAGATTATTTATGTAATCTTAAATTCAGTAATTGTTATTTTTATGACAGCATCCCAACTGTTCTCTTTCCAAATATAGAAAAGTATAATTAACACAGACAGGTATGGACAAACTGTAGAGTGTCGACATCCACAGTAGTGGATAAACGATGCTTCCTTGGAATATAAAATTTTAATAAAGATCTTTACTCGGTATTTTATGCTCTATATATTTCTTTTCATTTCTTATTTGCAAGCATAGTCAAAGAAGTTAAAATTTCAGTAATATCTGTAAAAGAGAGTTAAAGTCAAAACATAATCTGTAATTTCAGGTCATTAAAATGAAATGTATTTTTTTGCACAATGCATTGGAGTTTCAGTAGTCAAAACTGTTGTTACTGTCCTGTAACTGGATAACCAATGGCAGTGCAATGCATAAATAAACTAAGAAAGCAAACTACAAATAACTTCATGTACAATTTTATACTGTCTTTTGCACTTTTAAACTGTATTTTTGCTATTTTGTTGATTTGTTGCACTTTTTGTCTGCTGTAGCATAGACTAGATTCAGACCTGCTGAATCTGGTTCTGTTGAGCACTAAACCAGGCTATGTCTTGTTGGAGATGGCCCCTCCTACACCCCTGTAGCAGGAGAATGCAGTTAGGACTCATCCGATTGAAGGTTGCTGGCACACAGCTCAGTTGTGAGCTTTTTTTAATTGGTTAAATTGTATAATTCAGTTTCCTCACTGTTTTAACACAGCGCACAGAGTTAGACAACCAGTCACTGCTCTACTATATTCATCTGTGCAATCCAAGGTATCTGTTGCATTCTGCTAACCATAAGTACAATTTATATTGCATTTTGCAATTTTAAACTATATTTTCATTATATTGCTGATTTTTTTAAACTGTTCTTGCTGATTTGTTGCACATTTTGTCCGCTGTAGCATAGACTAGATTCAGACTTGCTGAATTTGGTTTTGTTTGTTAAATTGAGAACAAAACCAGGCTATCTTTTTTTGGAGGGGACCTCCTACACCCTTGTGGCAGGAGAGTGCAGTTGGTACTCATCGGATTGAAGGTTGCTGGCACAGGCCTCAGTTTTGAGATTTTTTATTGGTTAAATTGTTTAATTCAGTTTGCTCACTGTTGCTACTTAAGCCCCACATTTGCATGGGTTTGTGCTTGTTTTACCACAAATCCACAGAGTTAGATGACCAGTTACTGCTCTGCTGTATTCATCTGTTTACACACAGCGCACCTTCATGGACCATCACACACTACCATGGTGGTTATAGACACAAAAACGTTAGTAGATAAATTTTCCCTAAGTACCTGCTCGTGATCCAGCTGAGAAGTCCTTAAATTGTGCTTAGCTGCTCAGAAAGCACCTCAGCTGCACCTTTGCCCCTAAAACAGTCTTAAAACTACCAAATTTACAATAGTCGCATACCATTTAGAGATGCCTTGCTAGTATAGACCCTTTATAGAGCACCCCATTAGTACAGACCCCATTTAGGGCACCCAGTTATACCACACCCCTCTATTTTTTCTCCCCACTGTGAAAACAGGATTTAACCTAGCACTACGGATAGTCATTTTCTGTCCATTTCTCCTAACAGTCTGATTGACATGGGTATCCTAAGGCAGTGTAGCTACTGCGTTATGTAGACTGACAACCCTCTACTCCTTAATCACACAAGTACAATTTGTGATAGATATATCTACACCAAGAATCTTGCATCCTTGCTCTGTTGCGCACAGAACAGTAACACTGAACAGGTTGTCAGCTCACATTCTACACCTCCTACACAAACCGTGCAATCAACACATAAACCATCATATATGGAGCTACTCACCAGAAATTACCCTAAACACCAGAGACCTTCCAAACACAAACATGCTACACCTAATACAGCACCTACAACACTTAATACACATAGAAACACAAGCACCAGTGTTTCACCAAATAAACCCCTAAGGCAAAGTACATCTAAACCAAATATTTTAGTCATAAGTGACTCCATTGTGAGATACACAGATGTCTTACTCACCAGGTTAGACAAGGAGAAGGTTATGGTCAGGTGTCTATCAGGTTCCAGGATCCTTCTGATCACACATGCACTCAGGTCTCTCAACAAGTACCATTATGACTCAGTCATAGTTCATGTTCTTGTGAATGACTTGAGATGTACCTCACTGGTATATATGAAGAGAGACATGATTAAGTTCTATGAATATGTGTCCCAGGCAACTTTGTCCCTATCCTTGAACAGCATACTATGCTCACCTAAAATAATACCACAATATAAATAAAAAATGATTGACTTCAACAATTGGCTTAGATTCTAGTGTCATTCTAAGGGGATCCAGTTCCTGTCAGCCTGGGATAACATGGTTGATAGACCACGATGCTTTGCCAGAGATGGTCTTCACTTGTCACTTTAGGCTTTGGGTTACTGGCTGAGGCACTTGCCTCCTCCATAGTTTTGGCAGTGTCTCTAGAACAAAATCTCTAACATGAATATAACTCACAAATAAATTAAAGGTTATGCTGCTAAATACTAGGAGTTTAAATCAGAAACTGCACTCTCTGGAAACACTCCTCTCCCTGGAGGATGTTGACATCTGTGCAGTCACAGAAACGTAGTTCAGGGCTGCTGAAAGTACCTCAGTCATCCAAGGCTATAATGCCTTCCACACATTCAGTCCACAAAATGAACATGTCAGAACCAAAGGAGGAGGAGTATCTATCGTCATCAAAGATAAATACACCTCTAGACTATTTAGGCAGGAAAACTCCATGGAATTACTCCAAGTTCAACTAACTGTGGGTAAGACCCCCTTCAAGTCATCATTAGCTATAGACCCCCATTCAATGAACCAATATACCCATACTGCTTATTTGGACCTACTTGAGTCAATAAAATTACTACCAAACACTCTGGTCTTGGGTGATTTTACCTATTCCTCCATTGACTGGGAAACTTATACGTGTACCAATATTCATGCAAAGGTTCCTGGACTTTGTTAACACAAATGCCCTGGAACAAATAGTATGCAACCCCACAAGGGGCTCAAATATTCTTAACCTGGCCCTCACCAACACGGCTGACCGTTGTACCACCACAAGTATAGGACCCTCACTGGTTAAATCTGATCACAAATCAGTCACATTTGAAGTAGCTATAACACCTGAAACCCTCTTAGGTGAAATCAGGCTAAAAAATTTCACCAAACCTAATTTTACCCTCCTAAGGTATGGCTTAAATAATTTCCAAGCTCCTGTTCCCATAGGTGGCATTGACAACTATACTAAGGTATACACAAATGCCCTGTACAAAAGCTTATACAAGACATAGATGTACTTGATAGGATCAAAACAAGTTCTGCAAGAAGAAACAAGCCTCCCTGGTGGACATCTAGGATTAATAAGTTATACAACAAGAGGAAGAAGTTGCTGTCTAAGAATAAAAGAGAGATACCAGCACTGGAAGAACACTCTCCTCTGCTTGAACAAACAAATAATACAACTTGTAAAATCTTCTAAGGGCAACTTCAAAAAAAATTAGCAACCATAGCTAAGGATAAGGCATTCTTCAGTTATTTCCATAACCTAAAAGATAGGACCCGGACGTGTGCTGAATTAGATGTGGATGGCATCACACACACTAATCCTGTGAAAATAGCTAACCTGTTAGCTGACGGGTTTGGTGAAAATTTCAAACCCTATCCCCTCCAAACATTCCTCAAAGCATTCCGACTACATCTCCCCCACCTTGCATTTCCAAAGAGCAAGTCGTTAATGGTCTCTTCAAGGCCAAAAACACAGTCTCTAAGGGAATGGATGGCATCCCAGGTTGTTTTAAATGGTCTAAAACATGAATTAGCAACTCTGTTAGGTTCTGTCTTCAACCAAAGCCTGAGCACTGGTTTCTGTCCCTCCTGAACGGAAAACAGTAACCATCACCCTCCCTTCACAAAGAGGGTACAGCAACAGGCCCTGAGATCTACAGACCCATAAACTTAACCAGCCTTATCTGTAAGGCCATGGAATGAATCATTATGGACCTTATAAATAAGAATATAGGTGATCTCTAAACCATTGGTCCAATAGTTTGGTTTCATCAGGTCATGCCTCTTAAACCTGGTGGACTTCTTCAAAAATGTCACCAGAACCATAGACAAAGGCAAATCTGTGTAAACAGCCTACCTTGACATAGCCAAGGCCTTTGACACAATCCTCCATTCAGGTGTCACTGATAAACTCTTCCAATTAAATATCAACCCTTATATCATCAGTTGAGTTGTTAACTGGCTCACCGGCAGATCACACTCAGTCAAAGTTGGGGACTTTGCCTGAACCAGCAGGCCTATCATCAGTGAGGTTCCACATGGGTCAGTGCTGGGCCCCCTATTGTTTGGAATATACTTCTCAGAAGTTCAGGCTAAACAGAGAGACTATGGCTGACCAAGTTTGCTGATGACTGCAAATTAGGTGCAATAATTGAATCTCCACACAATGTCAATATACTTGAAGAGGGGACTTACACAAACCAATGACTGGTGCCAAAGCCATGGACTCAAACTCAATAGTAATAAATGCATTATCATCCCCTTCAGTAAAAACAATATCTGTGCAGACTATCATATAAATAATAGTGCCCTAAGTCATAACTCAGTAGTGAGAGACTTGGGAACGCAAGTTGACTGTTGCCTAAACTTTGACCACCATGTGTCGATAAGGAAGGCATTCTGCGTCACACTCCTCAATAGCAAAGGCATTGCCTCAAGAGAGAGAAAAAGGTCAACATCCCTGTACTCGACCTTCATCAGGCCAATAACTGAGTACAGTGCTCCCTTTGGTATGTACCTTTCCAGGCACCTGCAGCAACCTGAGCGACCTCAGAGATTTCTAACCAAGAAAATTCAAGGTCTCCAGCACATATCATACATTGACAGACTGAAGTCACTGTCACTGTACTCAGTAGTGTACAGACTACTTAGAGGAGACTTGTGCCTGGCCTACAGACCAATCTCTGATCCGAACCTAATGGAAATGCTGCACATCCACAAGTCAAATGGGACAAGGGTCACCCACTCCAGGGACCTTAACCTGACCTGTGACATAAATAGTACCCGATGGAGAGACAGAGATGTCTCTCGGAGGCTGTCATTCCTCTGGAATAGGCTGCAGGTTCAGAACAAACAAAGTCCCTCCATTCCTCTGGAATAGGCTGCAGGTTCAGATCAAACAAAGTCCCTCTATGACTCTGTTTAAGTGTAGTATGACCCTGTTTAAGTGTAGCCTGGATGACTGGATGGGAAACCATAAATTCCTGATGGGGATTTCACCTATGACCCTAGTAGATATGGGCAGTTGTTGCTAACATAATGTTGAGTTTAGGCAAGATCCCTTATATTGGGTTTCTCTAGTATTATACTGGGCACAAATGGCCAGGCTTATAAATAGGGTTACCCCCTGTCCCACTTTGCGAGGGACAGTCCCTCTTTGGGCAGTTGTGTCCTGCAAAAAAATTGTAAATTTGGAAACTGTCCTGAAATATTAGGGCAAAATAATTTCCTATATTTTATGTAATAGTTGCATAAAACAGTCATTCTGTATCTGAAACACCTAAATGTTATAAGAAACAGAATAAGCAACTAAAATGCTACAAGAATAAGCTTTTATTTAGGCAAAAAAGTGAAGTTCTGTCCCTTGTACTGGCCGTGGGTATGTTTTGGCCTGCAAAATCTAATGTTTGTACCACAATTGTCCCACTTTGGCCATCTGAAAAGGTGGCACCCCTACTTATAAAGACCTTCAGGACAATAGCCCAGTAACCCCACCTAAGAACCTATGAACCTAACCTGTGAAGACACCCATAATCTATTCCATCAAGCAGGAGTACGAAGACAGAATACCTAGAAATAATAATAAAAAAAAGCTTTATGAAGATAAATCAGAGCATTGAACTCTAAAGCTCAAGTACAAGAGTAATAAACATAAAGACTAAAGATTAGTGGCAAAAAGAGAAAGATTTCAAACAGAGACTCAAACATCTGCAGCTTTATAGTTTAAATGGCAGTCCTTAGATCATTTATCATTGCAAGGAACAGCTATTAAAGTCTTCCTTACCCTCAACAAAAATAGCTACCATTATCAATATTTGTTAACATTTACATCTGACAATATCACATCACTTTGGCATGAGTCCAGGAATGTAGGATTCCATGGTAGAAACAGCTATGTGTACCCTGTTGAGGACTTGCTTTTTGATGAGTGAGGTGCTAAAATCTTGTGCTTGTAGGCTGTAAGTGACTTGGTCAGAGTCACACAGTAGGTAAATGTGGAGGTAGAAAGAATCAGACCCTGTACCCTTCTCATTAAGAGCAGGGAGCCTTAATCTCCTGCACCAACTGCCAGATCTTCTCTAACTGTTTTTTTTCCCCTTGGTAAATCACTGAGGGGGATTTTCGTAATTCCCATTGTTCAGAAAATGCATGTCTATGCAATACATGTTCTGTTAACCTTTTTACTGAATAAGAGCTGTTTGGCACTGACATTTAGGGCTCTGAGCTGTTAATGGACTGCTTCCTGTAGTTAAAAGTTAATGGTTTGAATCTGAATTCATTCACCAGCAAATAGATAAAATAGTATTAAGATTGGTCCGTTTGGGGTCTTTGCCCCCCCCCTTTATTTTTGGCTTTGTGTGAAATTCTTGAGCAAAGAAATTAGGAACTATTTTGTTTTGTTCCTTGTAAAATGTGTGATTTTCTGGCAAACTGTTGTGAATTGTAAGCACTAAATAATGGCAAGCATACAAGTTCAGATTTTGAATTCTTCAGAAAATGCTTGAAAATATAAAGCTGGTTTCTAAGTATGTAAGAAAAATATTTAAAAGTTGCCCTAATTTTTTTCCTTGTTTCTGATTCTAAAGCTGAAAAGGTGAGAGGGCAAAGGGTGTTGCGCAGTATGACTCTGACATCAGCGAGCTAAGATTTATTTCTGGGTCATTATTTATGAATTGAATCAGAGCAGCCATGGTGGTGCAGCAGTTAGCATTGCCACCTCACAGCAAGAGGTTCTCTGGTTCGATTCTCAGCTGAGGTGCCTTCTGTGAAGAGTCTGCATGTCCCCCCTGTTGTCATGTGGGTTTCCTCCAGGTGCTCCGGTTTCCTCCTACATCCCAAATACATGCTGCAGGTGGATTGGACACTCTAAATTGCCCCTAGGTGTGTGTGTGTGTGTGTGTGTGTGTGTGTGTGTGTGTGTGTGTGTGTGTGTGTGTGTGTGTGTGTGTGTGTGTGCCTTCTGTGGAAGGTTGAGCACTGGGCTGGCAACTTGTCACTGTAAAACTCCACTGCCAATCATGAGTAGACAGGTGATCCACTGTGGTGACCCCTAACCAGGAAAAAGCCGAAAGAAGAAGATTTATGAATTGAATCAATCACTTGATCGCAAGCAAATATCCAAGCTGCATAGTCACACAAGTAGCTTTAACTGTGTGTGTGTGTATGTGCACATGGAGATCAAAGTATTAGCAATGTAGTGGGTAGAATAAAGTGGTAACAACTGAAATGGGGAGAAAGTCTATAACTGTTTGTCACACTGAGAATTTGTCACTAGAGATGCTAAGACAGTATGAAAAGAATTTGCTTTTTTGTGTGCATATGTGTGAGTTTGAGTGTGTGTGTGTGTGTGTGTGTGTGTGTGTGTGTGTGTGTGTGTGTGTGTGTGTGTGTGTGTGTGTGTGTGTGTGTGTGTGTGTGTGTGTGAGTGTGAGTGTTGTGGGGGGCATCCTTGACTTTTTCATATTAAAGTTTGAAGACCTGAGTGTGTGGTAAAAAAGCAATATATTACATCTGATATAACTTTTTTGTCTTATAAACTATGTAAAAGGAAAATGTTACACTGTAACCAACTAACTGTACAGGTGATAACAATGAACATTGAAGTGTAAAGGCCATGTTTTATCCATCTGTTCCATGTTGTGCAAGGTAGCACGTAATATTCCATATTTTGAAGATGGAAGGTTGACAATGGCTTCAGTTTAGTTATTTTGCTTGTTGGTGATGTGGATGTTATGGTCATGTCATAACATACTAAACTGAAATTGAAAAAGCCTAAGCTTAAGAAATTATGGAAATGTAGTTTTAACTCTTATTCGTTAATGCTATAAATTCATAGTCTTCTACTAAGACTAATTAATTGACAGTTATAATAACATTCATAAAATTATGGCTGCATCGTTTAAAATCCCATACATCCAAAAAACTAAATCCTGGAATGGTTACTGTCCCTGTTTAGTGTTATCCATACCTCTCTGCTGTCTCTGTTTTTGCAGAGTGGCCCTGATTTTGCTTCAAATGTCTGTCCTGCCTTTCATAGCATTTTTGATTAGTCATATTTACAGTATGTCAGCAATGCCAGTTATTAGAGTGTTATACTTATTATTGTTCAAAAAACATATTGATGCAATACTTACCTTTTAACTGAATTAGAATAATATTTAAAATTGTTCCCAGTTTTATGCCCCTCCATTATTTTAACTCTGTCCAGAATTTGTGACTAAATAATGTTGGTATTATTTCAACAAACCAGAAACAAAGTAATAGGAGGATCATGCAGCTGCTTGTGCTTGGTACACATTTTGGCCTTTCAGTGCTGTTTTCCTTGGAAGGGATTCGAAAACTAGCATGTTTCAGGCTCAGTAGCTCAACAGATAGCATTCTCCCTTTGGTGGAGACATTTGTGGGTTATGTTAATAAGCCAGGTACTTGGATTGACTTTGCAATACTGACACTGCAGTACAGCATCAAGGGGAGGACCGGGGAGGGGGGGGGTTGCACTCCTGGTTATGCTTTGTTTGGATGAGATGCTAAACTGCGGCCCCATCTGCCTGAGTTGGTGGTAGCAGAGGTGGATGTAAAATATCCTACTACACTTATCAAAAAGTGTAAAAGTTCCCCAGTGTTCTGGAAAAAATTCCCTTAATCAGTAAGAATACCACCTTGATTCTCCCCTGAAAAGAGGCCATTGGCCTAGTGGGACAAATCCAGTCAACAAAAAGTATGTATGAATAAAAACTAAAACAGAATGGCAGTAGCGTGAGTCACACGCAGCTTGGCACAGCTTCTGAAACTTACTTTCATTTTTACTTTGCTTGAACTATTCTAATTTAACAGTAAATGCTCAGTAAAATAAACTAGGTGAACTACATGTGGGTTGTCAATTTTTAATCCAAGTGCTGACAGACACTGTCCCACATTCTTCTCGAGGTGTCAAAACTAACATTGCAATCCAGGAGCTGTTAACTGTCCTCTGTTGCTTCTGACTCAATGAACTGTTAACAGGCATTTAAACTACTTTGCTATTCAGCAGTGTTTGCAGTGGAAATATATATATATTTTATCTGGTTGTTTAAAAATATTTTATTTACTATGCAGCACAATAAGTCCATTTTTTTGTTCTTGAACTTGGATTAATGATATTTTTCTTTCTACTGAAGCACAAATATCTTTGTGCATGAATTTGTCCCACCTCTTTTGTGTTGGCAGACTTCTTATACTGTAGCATATAAACACTTCATCCAAATCATTATCCTTGAGCATAACAAATTGATATTTTTTCTGTGTTGTGAGCATTGCCAAGATTTGCAAGTTGATGGAATTCATTGTATTTCATATGGAAATGGTCTTTAATTTTAAACAACATCTTGTATTCTATACTTTACTGATACTGTACTTTGGTGTTTTTGTGTTTTTTTAACATGTCCTATGTGCTCCATTAGCCAACTGCTGTGCCCCTATTGTGCCCCAGTAAGAAAAAAGCCTGGAGTTGCCATTGCTTATAGTGGGCATTTCACTAAATACTTTGGCCAAGGCTAGTGCAAAATAACCTGTCATGGACTCAAAGTGCATGGACCTGTTCATAAAACCTTTAAACTAGAAAGTGTGCCATAGACTATATAGTGAATCACAAAACACTGCCTTACCTTTCTTTTGAATACTTCTGTGCAGTGTTTCTATTAAATCTATGCGACCAAAATTGAAGAGTGAGCACAAAAAAAAAGCTAAATACAAAGCATTTCAGTGCTGAAAAAGCAAGCCCCAAACCACTGCCATTCAGGCATATATTTAATTTCATCCAGTTGTAGGATTTTGCCACAACAGACTAGGTCAGCTTACCTAAAAGACTTTAAGAATATCAACTTGCCTAAGAAAACTTTACCAGCTATTTTAAATATAGTGTTAAACAATGAAGGCTGGCCAGAAGTAGCATGAAAGGAAACACTTAGGTTCATAGGTTCATAAGTTGATACTAGGCTATCTGCCCTAGGGCATTTATAAGCCTAGCCAGAGTGTGTGTGGCTTTCACCACCCCTTAGGATGAGAATACTTTACCCATTATTTTGCCGTGCCTCTGTCCAGCAGTGACACAGAGATGATTCCCGGGGTAAACCTACGATCTCCCATCCACTCGTCAAGATTTCTCCTGAACAGAGTCAGTGAGGGGCTCTGCCTGACATGGACTGGGATTCTGTTCCATAGTGTAGGGAGTCTCTGGGTGATGAATCTGTCCCTCCAGCACGTCCTATTTATATCCGTGTTGAGGTTTAAGTCTCTTGCTCTTGTGGCTCTGGTGGATTTGGATTTTTTGAGGTGGAGCATGTCCATTAATTCCGGGTTGGACATGGCCTTGTATGTCAGGCACAGATCACCTCTGAGCAGACGGTATGCGACTGAATAGAGCTGGAGTTTCTTCAGTCGGGCAGCGTATGACATATGTTTGAGCCCCTTTATCCTTTTGGTGAGGAACTTTTGGGGTCTTTCCAACTGCTGCAGGTGTCGGGTAAGGTACATTCCGAATGGGGCGTTGTACTCAATCATTGGTCTGATAAGTGAAGAGTACAGGGGTACAATGACCTCTCCTGATCTGGATGTGAATCCCTTCATGATTAGGTGGGCAAAGTAGGTCTTCCTAACCACTTTGGCAATGTGAGTGTCAAAAGAGAGGTTACTGTCAACTTGGGTCCCCAGGTCCCTGATAACTTCTTCCGTGTTTAATGGATTACCACCTATGTGGTAATTAGGGGTTACCTTGTTTTTCCCAAAGGGTATGACTATACATTTTTGGCATTTAGCTTAAGGCCATGGCTCTGGCGCCAGTTATCCATTTCTATGAGACCTCTCTGGAGGATGTCTGTGTCTGATGGAGTGTCAATTATGGTGCCCAGTTTGCAGTCATCTGCAAATTTTGTCAGCCACAATCCCCTATGTTTGCCTGCACTTCAGAAAATAAATGCCGAACAAGAGGGGCCCAGGACTGAGCCCTGTGGGACACCGCTCGTGACCGGCTTAGAGTCTGACATGGCACCAGCAACTCTAACCCTGTGGGTTCTGTCCTTGAGCCAGTTTGCAACCCATCTTGTGACATATGGGTTTACATCTAAGCTGGTGAGCTTTTCTATGATGCCCGAGTGGGGTATTGTGTCAACGCTTTTGCTAGGTCAAGGTAGGCTGTGTGAACTGCCTTACCCTCATCAATGGCCTTAGTGACTGTTTGAAAAGTCGACCAAGTTCAAGAGGCAGGATCTGCCCTTGACAAAGCCAAATTGGGTAGGATCCAGTGTCTGTAGGTCCCCAATGTCTTTATTTATGAGTTCCATTATGATCCTCTCCATAGCTTTGCAGACAAGGCTCGTCAAGCTTATGGGGCGGTAATTTCCAGGGTCCTTAGAAGCACCGCCTTTGTGGAGTGGGACCACAGTTGCCGTACGCCATTCTTTGGGTACGTATCCTGTAGTAAGGCTAAGATTAAACAGCAGCCTTATGTGTGGGTTTAGTTCCTCATTGAGTTAGGTAGCACACAGCTGGGGACACCGTCCGGCCCATTGATGCTGTGTTTTTTGCTTTAGAGAGAGCAGCTCTCACCTGGGCATCTGAGATGTTTGGGAGGCTAGACTCTGGTGGGATAGATATTTCTCCTTTTGGGAGGGAGGGAGGGGAGAAATTAGCACTGAACCTGTCTGCCAGTATGTTGGCAATGTCTGTAGGTTCAGTGATTTTTGTATCATTTTGGACTAATTCTGAGCATATCTGGGAGTTTCCACCCAGGTTTCTAACATAGCTAAAGAAGGCCTTATGATTGTCTTTTGTGTCTTTAGCGATTTTTCTCTCAAAGTTGGCCTTGGATGATTTTATGAGTGATCGTAGTTTTTTGCTAGTATTGATCACAGATGCCTTCCCTTTTAGGGATTTTGCTCTGTCATGTAGTAGCTTTCTCCTCTTGTTGTAGAGTTTGTTTATGGCTGGGGTCCACAAGACCAGGCGCCTGCCTTTGGTGCACATACCTTGCCACATACCTTGTTTTCCAGAACTGTAAGAATGCCACACCTAAAAATATTTCAGCATGTAACATCTGTTAGAAAATAAGAAAGCCTCCCCTCTGAGTCCTGCTACTTCATAACTGCTTTCTCAACATCTGCCCATATAAGGATGTATTCAGCTATAAAATATTCTTTCCTTATACATTTACTGCTGTTGGCATCATGCTCTGGTATGTCAGTTACCTTATCAAATTAGCAAGGTAGATAACTTCAAATCATTATATTGACTTTTTGTAGTATCTTTTATTACAAAAGAAATGTGCTTTCCTGGACCCATCTTATAAGATTTTTGAGCCCACATCTACTGCATGTGTCTGTAGTAAACATGGCATTACTGCAGTTCAGAGTAAGGGTAAAAACATCTTGTAAATGCTGATTTTTGAAACTTCACGTATTTGAAATTCTCGTCCTCACATTTTCAAGGAGAAACTGCTCAACATACAATTATAAAATGTGGATTTTTGAAATAATGACTTGAAATTCTAATCCTTATAATTTTTTGAGAGCTGGTGTCATACCATTTTATCAGACAGACACACATCCCTTAAATAGCCCCCTAGGCTGGCCTTCAGAAGGGATGAGCTGAACTAAGAACTAAGCAAAGAATTGGATGACATTTTCAGTTGATGCATTTGTCTAGAAAGTGTGCTTTTTGATAATACTATTTGCCAATAAGGTTAAGTGGAACTCTGTATCAGCATCAATGTTGCCCTTGTTCTTAAGACTTGTCAGTTGGCTAGGAACATCTCTGTCCATCACAAATCATATGTACACAAAAATCAGCCTGGGATCAGGGTAGGCGAAGTTCTTCAACATCATATTTGTGGGGAGATGGATAGGGCATACCACTGTCTACTTCAGGTAAACCATATAACTGGAGAAACCTCAAACTGATGCCTAATAAATGTAATAAGATTTTTTGAAGACCATTAACAATGACTGGACCCCAACTTCCTGAACCAATACATTTTCTATAGCGTTGTCAAATAATACGAGGAGCTTTAGAAACTAAAATATGGAAAACAGGTACATTCAGGTAACTTTATCAGATGCCCAAATATAAACTGTTGGTGACAAAGAAACCAGACTGCAATGGATTTCAGATGGCATATTAAGAGCATAAAATATCCTTATTACAAAGCCTCGACTGAAAAGAAAATGCTTTTTTTTCAGCACAGCAAAGAAGTGCCATACCACCCATATAAACACTTTTTTACACTTCATGGCAAGCAGCCAATATTATTGTTCAGATTACAGGTGTTAGTTAATTGTAATAGCATTTTTACTCTCTTTTTCAATGACTACATGGTGCCATGAATATAAGGAAGTTAAATGACAATATCCAAAGAGAGTTACAACCTTAAGTCCCTTAATGTGATAAATCAATACAAGAAAAAACAGCAGGTTCAAACATCTACTGCATGTACTTGGCTGAGGGAAGGCTATCATCTGAAGAATTATGACTGAATGCCTCTAAGTTCATAGGTTCATAGGTGTGTACTAGGCTAATGGCCCTGGAACCTTTACATGCCTAGCCCATAGGATTACTCTGGCATCGTGCCACCCGACCTTAGTTCCGAGTCCCTCTGTCGAGTTGAGCCACTGGAGTGATCAATCACCTGGGGTGAATTTTCTATTTCCCATCCACTCATCAACATTTCTCTTGAAGAGGGCCAGTGAGGTGCTCTGTTTGACATGTATGGGAAGTCTATTCCATAGGATGGGCAGTCTCTGGGTTATGAACCTGTCCCTCCAGCATGTTCTGTTGATTGTGATAATGAGGTTGAGGTCTCTGGATTGTGTGGTGTGGAGGGATTGGGATTTCTTTACATGTAGCATTTCTAACAGAGCTGGGCCAGACATGGCTTTGTAAGTTAAGCAGAGATCACCTGCAAGTAGGCGATATGGGACAGACAATAGTTGGAGTTTTTTGAGTCTGTCCATATAGGACAAGTGTTTTAGGCCTAGGATCCTCTTTGTGAGGTACTGTTGCGGCCTCTCCAGTTGTTGCAGGTGTCTAGTGAGGTACATGCCAAATGGGGCATTGTACTCGATGGTTGGTCTAATGAGGGAAGAGTGGAGGGAGACAATGACCTCTTTCTTTCTGAAAGCAAAACCCTTAGCAATGAGATGTGCCACATAGAAGGACTTTCTGGCCACAGTGGCAATATGGTGGTCAAAAGAGAGGTTGCTGTCAACCTATGTTCCCAGATCTCTTATAATGCCGTCTGTGTTCAGTGGACTACCATCAATGTGGTAATTCATGGGAATGGGTTTTTCCCAAAGGGGATGACGACACATTTTTTGGCATTGAGCTTAAGGCTATGGTTCTGACACCATTCATTGTTCTCAGTGAGGCCTTTCTGTAGGATATCAACATCACTTGGGGAGTTAATAATGGCTCCCAACTTGCAATCGTCTGCAAACTTTGTCAGCCAGAGTCCCTTTGTGTTGGCCTGGACTTCTGAGAAGTAGATACCAAACAGGAGAGGACCCAGGACTGATCACTGTTGGACTCCACTCATGACTGGTCAGCAGTCTGATTTGGAGTCAGCTACTTTCACACTGTGGGTTCTATCTATGACCCAGTTTGCAACCCACCTATTGATATAGGGGTTGATGCCTAGCTTAGTGAGTTTTTCTATAATTCCTGAGTGAGGAATGCTATCAAAGGCATTGGCCAGATCAAGGTAGGCTGTATGAACCACCTTGCCTTCATCCAAAGCTCTGGTGACTGACTCAAAGAAGTCGACCAAGTTGAGCAGGCATGATCTACACTTCACAAAACCAAACTGTGTGGGATCCAGAGTTTGGAGATTCCCTATATCCTTGTTTATTAGGTCCATGATGATGCGTTCCATAGCTTTGCATATCAGACTTGTCAGGCTAATGGGGCAATAGTTCCCAGGGTCTGTAGTCGCTCCTCCTTTCTGGAGAGGAATGACTCTAGAAGTACACCATTTGGTAGGGACAAAGCCTGAGGTGAGGCTGTGATTGAACAGGGCACACAGGTGAAGTGCCAGTTCACTCTATAGTTCATGTAGAACACAGCCAGGGATATTATTGGGTCCCATAGAAGCTGTACTCTTGGCCTTGGCCAGTGCTGTTTTAACCTATGCAGCAGTAATACTGGGTGCCTGGCCTAGTGCTCTGGAGCTTTCCTCCCCGAGCCTCCACTGAAAATGGACATATAGTTGGACTATCCCAGTTAACAAATGTAAAATAAAATAAAATAAATAAAAATGATGATTGGTCCTTGGGGGGGGGGGGCGGTGTCGGCCAGTATATTGACAATATCTGTTAGCTCAGTATAGGAGGTACCATTGTGCAGTAGCTCAGAGCAAATCTGGGTATGGAGATTCTTTACATAACTATAGAAGGCCTCGTGGTTGTCTTTACTATCTGCTGCAATTCTGTTTTCATAACTAGCTTTAGAGGATTTGATGAGGGATATCAACTTTTTGTTGAGGCTGATAAGGGAGTTTTTCCAGTCTTGGGATTTCACCTTATTCCACATCAGTTTCCTCCTTCTGTTGTAGAGTTTGTTTATGGCAGGGGACCACCAGATTGGCTTCCTTTTTTTGGAGGAGAGCTTCTTGGTTCTATTAGGTATGGCAAGATCCATGCATTTATGTACGTGTTTGTACAGTGCATTGGTGTATGATTCGGTGGTCATGCAACTATTATCCATTTGCATGGGTGCCGTGAAGTTAGCCACCTCTGTTTTTAGGAGCCCAAAGTTAGCTTTGGAGAAGTTTTTCATGGTGGTTACCTTTGTGGGGGGGATTTCCAAGGTGATTAGTTTGTGGTCAGATCTAACCAGGGAGGAGTTGACTACTGGTGTAGAGCAATGTTCGCCCATGTCAGTTATGACCAGGTCAAGGATGTTTCTGCCTCTAGTGGGAGTAAGAATGAGCTGGTCCAGGGCATTGGAATTAATGAATTCCAGGAAACATTGGGCAAGTGTATTGGTACATGAGTAGTTTTCCCAGTTAATGGAGGGGTAGTTGAAGCCGCCCAGTATGAGAGTGTTAGGTTGGACCCTAATATTCTCCAGGGTGCTTAGGAACATGGAATGTGAGTCTTGGGACATGGTTGGGGACCTATAACACGCTATGACCTGAATCTCTATCTTACCCAATATTAGCTGCACCTGAAGTAGCTCTGATGTGTTATGTTGGGATACCAGTCTGGAGTTGTGCGCATCCTTTATGAATATGGAAACACCACTGTCTTTGGAGCTTTGGTCCAAGTTCTGGGGCCGAAAGGTGTGGAATGAGTTATAGCCTGGTAGTGCAGGCGTGCTTTGTGCTACCTTGAACTAGGCCTCTGTTACAGCACAAATGTTGATGTTCTCCATTTCAAGGAGTGCTTTGAGCAAGTGCATTTTGAGATTTAGATTTCTAGCATTGAGGAGCATGATCCTTAGATTGCATTTGTTTGTAGCTGTTATGGTGGTAATTTGGTCTTTGGAACACCACCTAAAAAAGGCACAATAAGGGTGGCAAGAGCCTTGGCCAGTATCTGGAAGCCCAGGGGTGACAGATACAGGCCATATCTGGCAAAGTATCGAGGTCTGTCAATCATGTCATCCCAAGCAGACAGATACTGGATCCCCTTAGAATGACACTAGAAACTTAGCCAATTGTTGAAATCAATAATTTTCTGCTTGTACTGCGGTATCATTCTGGGTGATGGTAGGATGCTGCTCAGGGCTAGGGTCATACCCGCCTGGGCTATATAATCCGAGAGCTCCTCTATGCTCTTTTCATGTAGTCCAGGGAGGTATGTCTCAGGTCATTCACACCCACATTTACAATGACAGAGTCATATTTGTACCTGTTGTTGATGAACCTGAGTTCATGGGTTATGTGGCAGATCCTGGCACCTGACAGGCAGCTGACTGTTACTTTCTCCTCACTCATCCTAGTGAGTGGGACATCAGTGTGCCTCACTATCAAGTCACCTATGACTAGTGTGCTGGGCATGCTGTTTTTCCTTAGAGGCTTTGGTTGAGTGGCACACTGTTTAGGAGAGGTATATGTCTCGTGATTAGTGTTGTGTTGTGGTGGTCAAGTGTGTTTCTGACTTGGAGGTCTCTGCTGTTTGGGTAGATTTCTATTAAGAGCCTCCATGAAGACGGGTGTGTGGTTTGTGTTTTTATGTGAGTGCTGTGATGGTGGGTGTTCTGGAGGACTATGCGTTCCATGTGGTGTGGTGCAAGTGTTGACCTTCTCCTCTTGACCAGCTATTCCGGTCTTGGCTGAAGAGTGTGTGGCTTCCAGTTTGGATATATAAGTGCATCTCTCACAAGTCTAAGTGTTTGGAGGTAAGAGGAGAAGGTTGTCGGTGTACATGAGGCAGTTGCTACATTGCCTCAGGATGCCCAAGTTCACCAGGTTAATAGGAGAAACTCAAAATCTTTTCCAGTAACTTAGAATAAACCCATGATTGGAGAACATTTTTTAATAAATTCTAACTTCTGTGATTAGACATAGTATGGAACAAGGCATCAAGAAGAAGTCTAACATAAACTTTGCAGGACAAGGGAGCCCAAAAGAAGTGACAGTGGCTTGTGTAAAACTTTATCTGTCATGAATCATGGAAGTCCGACACTAGAAAAAAAATTGTCTTGGGTCCAATGTTCTGTTTTTTTTGTTTTATTCCACTGCTAAAATAAAAAAAATCAAATTACTGCATTCCAAGTTCTATTAAATATGCCCTATAAATCTGTAAAAACAGAAATCCAGGTTTTTAGAGCTGTGATAATTATGTAATCCTTCCTTCTAGTGAGAATAACTGAGATCATACCATAGATAATTTGAGTGGACCCATGCATTGGATAAAGTATTCAGGAGCTGCCTGTGTCCATTAGTAGTACAGGGGGCAGTCCTGAGGTAAACTTTCTGTTTCCAATCTATTGATCTAAGTTGCTCTTGAATATGGACAAGGATGAGCCTTGTTTTAAATGGATGGGGAGTCTGTTTCACAGCAGCAGTATCCTCTGTGAGATAAATCTGCTCTTTAAACTGTTCTTTTCATGTTAATTGCAATTATAATTTGTTTCCTGTTTGCAGTTATTCATCATGTTTAAATACATACTGTCATTTTTGCATGCCCCAAGGATATTGACAATAGCCCCTTGTAGGAGAATTTATAAAAAAAAGTTTTGAGCAAAATGGAGGGCTAGAACATAATTAAGAAACTACTGAATGAGTGAATAAAATGGACACTGTGGTGAAGCCTGACCAAATATTTTATTTGCATGGTCTTGAAAGACTATAATAAGTATACAAAGAGAGAGTGTGTGTGTGTGTGTGTGTGTGTGTGTGTGTGTGTGTGTGTGTGTGTGTGTGTGTGTGTGTGTGTGTGTGTGTGATTCTTTTAGTAAAATGATTTACAATAGGTACTTTCTACCTTTCCTCTCTTGTTTCTGTCTTCCAAATCTCAACCTGTATCTTTCCCCTTACTATTTTTCACAGACTTTTACTTTCAGTCCTACCAAACAGGTATGTTTTACTACCATTTCCTCCAACTAACATACTGTACATATTACATGCCTATAATATTATTATTATCACAATTGTCTTGCAGTATCATAATCTTCATCTCTACTCCTTCTACGCCTCCTCTGTAACTAATTATATTTGGTTTAATTTCTCCAAATGCTTAAGTTTCTGCATACCTTGATGGGAATGGACCCCTTTCCTAAGTCAGGGCATAATTAAAGTTCATGAAATCAGTTTTGCTTCAGGACATTTGATATAAGTGCTCTTTTGAGTTTCCACAATGTTCTCAGAACTGCATATTTTTGAAATTCAAAAGGGGTTACTTTTATCTGTAGCATGTTTAGATATATTTGAAGATTTTTTTCTTAGTCCAGTTGCTCCTACTACAACTGGAATTATCCATTTGTCTTTATTCCACATTGCTCTAGCTTCTGCTTTCAAGTCTTGATATTTTACAAATCTATGTCTTTCAGTGTGTAAAACACTCTAGTCACTAGGTGTAGCAAATTCAATAAATCCATGCGGTTTCCTTTTTTTTGTATTAACTTACACAACTCTTGGTGTTGCTGTTTTCTTTCCTAGCTCCCTGTAGAATTTATTTGGATCATCCCTAAACTGTTTGTTGTGCTCCTTTCTTTATATTTCACAATGTACATCCTAAGTTATTCTGTTATAATTATACAATGATGTATCATATTAGATGGTATTGTAATGAAGCATCTCTTAATGCATTTGAACAATTAGTTTTTTGCCTGCTTTGTTCATCTTTATACCATTCTGCCTTTCTATTATACTCGCATACTGTTCCTTCTTCCCTGTGAGACTGTGTTATAAGGGCCTATCAGCTCAGTCAGACTATCTTGGCTAACAAATGCAAACTTCCCAGAATCTATAGAGGCTCACTCAAAGAAACCTAATGTACAGAGGGATTCAAGATGTTGTCTTTTAAGACTAAGTTAGTCAAATACTTTATCTAGTGTGTACACCGCCCATCTCAGAATACACCCATCTAGGGGGTGGAGCCTAGATGGCTAACTGGTAACAGCAACTTTTATGAGCTCCACAATCTAGTACCAGAATTCAGGAAAAGAATCATTTTTATTTTTCAAAAGTAGTAAATTCTTATTAAGGAACCTCAATCCTATAAGAATACCAAATGTTATGCATTTTTATCAAACATTTCCTGTCAAATAAACTGGAGATAACATCTTCAATACAGAAATTACAAACTCAAAGTCTTCACACTCTGAAACTTCACTGAAAAAGGAAATTCAACTGATGTCAGCCACACTACTTGAACTATCGCTCAAAATGGACAGATTTGCAGACAACCTTGAAAATCTAAAAGTCAACTGTCAGAAACAGACTGATGTCCTTAATGAAATCTTGCAGTCGTAACAATCAAAAATATTGGACATGGAAACTTCTCTAAGTGACATAGATGAGAGACTTAAGAAAGATGAAACTCACCGTGAATCTCTTTTACAGCAGAATACCTGGCTAATCAGTAAAATAGATGATTTAGAGAACAGAGAAAGAAGAAATAACATTAGAATTTTTGGTCTTCCAGAAAAAAACAGAAGGTGAGGACATTATTTTATTTCTTAACTCTTGGCTTCCAGACATATTAGACCTAAAAGAAGGTCTATCAAATGGTATAGAAAGAGCACACAGAGCTACAGGGAAACTTATTCCTTCTTCCAATATGCCTCCTAGATCTATTATTGTGAAATTCTTGTCTTATTTAGACAAAGAACTTGTTCTCAAATCTGCCTGGAGAGGTCATCCATTGACATATAATAAGAGTCAAATTAGATTTGACAATGACTATTCCTCAAGAGTCTTGGAACTAAGGAAAAAAACCTGGCCTTTTGTGAGATTTTTGAAACAAAATAAAATAAAGGCACAGCTTGTTTTCCCTGCAAGAATCAGAATCATTTATTCAAATGACATAAGAACATTCAACAATGTCGAAGAAGCTATAACTTTCATCAAAAACAACAACATAACTGCAATTCCAGAAGACATAGATTGGTCATCTTCCACCACTTTAAAAAGAACATCTGAGAAAAATAACTGGACTGATATGAGAAAGAAGAAACTGAAAACTGATCCTAGAAACGCTGGAGTCACTACTTCTCTCAAAGCATCAACTAGGACTTGATTTCACTTCTAATCATTCAAAAATGTATGTATTTTTACCTAACATACACCTATAAGAATGTTTCCTTACATTTTCTGATTGAACCTTACTAAGATTGCATCTTATATTTCATGTGTTTAGACTTCTCTAATGGTTCTTAATATAGCTACTTACTAAGAACCCATATAATAATAATAGCTTGTTCAAGTGACACCCTTGATTTTTGCTTCATTAGCAGCAATTGAGCGTATGCTGTATGCATTTATACTTTATACAATTCTTAATTTGAAATGTTTTTTTTGATTTTTAAATACCTTTATTACAATATTTTATAATTTAGACTTTAGTTACTACTCTACTCAGTTTTAGCATTCTAACATTCCATTATGTCTATTTACTGTCACTCTTGTTTAAAATAGCCTCGAGCTAACAAATGTTGTCTCTCCTCTAAAATAGAATCTACATAATTAACATGAAAGCTCTCATCCTAAAATATAGGAATATGAAGAATTAAATGTTTTTACACACAGTTATAGGTAGATGAAACTAAATTAACCTCACCTATTATCAAAATAACTCGTACTTTCTATCCCACACATTTATGCCGCATAAGTATATGCAGTTTTATAGTTGTTACTGACGAGAGCTTCCATCTCACATTCTCTGACTTCACTTGTCTATTCTGATTGATTAAATAGTCTGATTAGTTGAGCTATTTTTTCTTTCATATTATTTATTTACTAAATATTAATGTCTTTTATGGTTAGAAAATGTTTCAGTTTTTAGGAAGGTGCCTGTCTAGATCAGTTTGTGTTATACATCAGAGAGTGCACTGTACGGATTTACACAGTCACTTTACTGTTGAGTCATGCACTGTTTAGTTTAAGGATGTATGTTTTGCCAGGCTAGTTTGTAAACTTAGAGATACAATAATGAAGGTTCTGTATATTTGCTGATGAGGATGGACTCTATGTTGTGTGATGCATGTTTTTACAGTTATTTCTGTCAACTGTGTGAACGATGCTATGAGGAGGGCTGATGCTCCTTGAAGATTGGCAATGAACAGTGCCCATTATAGGATTTGACAGGTTAGTTTACTACATTGTTGTGTTTCGTGATTGCCTGGGATGGTGAATTATGTGAACAGGTTTGTTCCTTGTTGGGCCATGGGAGAACTCTCGATGTAGTTGTGGATCTGTTGTTATGTGATCTATTACATTGTTAACACTTATTTGGATGCTTTTCCATTGCCGGGCAATGGATCCAATACACTAGCGAGTGCTTGTGGTGATCACATGGCGGTTGCATGGGGCCGTTGTTTTGAGAGGAAGAGACATTGGCGTGCTGTAGAGTCTGTCTGGTTTCTGTGGGGATGTGGACAGTTGAGGAGTGTGCAGCGAGAGTAAGTTAGTAAATTACCCCTTTTATTCATTTTTTGAGAAAAATAGTCAGGGAGGATTTCTGATTCGGGGTCTGTGTCCCTCCGTTTTGTTTAGATTGCCCAGATCTCCTGCTGTGGTGGGATGGCAGATATACATTATGTGTTGTGTAGTGGCTTGCTATGAGTGAATGCAGATGTGTGTGGTGCTTACAGGTAGGCCGTTAGTGGTTCTTGGGGTACTTGATCCTAGAGCTTCTTCTGTTTAAACAGCCAATGTCCCTTGTCTTGGAGATGGAAGCTTTAGAGCTAGAAATCTGCTCAAATTGGTGCACATGAGTGCAAAAAATAGGGTAGCTGGTCGCTGTTCTGGCGTTTTATTACTTTATAGTTGTGTGGTTCAACTCTTGTGTGGATGTCCATTCGAAATAGTTGATCTGCTCCTACCTATACTTCTCAACTAATGCAGATTTAGATTTGGATTTCAGTTGAGCCTCTTAACTTGTCATGATAGTAGTGGCTTAAGATGAATGTAATTCTATATTTGAATGCTATAAACTGGTATCATTCAGAACATGTAAGTTAACTCAGTTCCCCATCCTGTCAGGTTAATAGATGAAGTGTCTCTGATTATTTTTAAATTTGCACTCAATTATTTTGGCTATGTTTAAAGCTGTAATTCCTACTAAGTTATTGTAATGCTGCTAGTTTCTAGTACCCTGCATGCAGCTGTTTTCACAACATATTTTTGTTCTCAATTTACATCATTTATGCACCTCAGTAATGTCTCTATATATAGATTTTATGTCATCAGTTTGGGTTCTCTATAGCCAGTACTATTTGCCTAATTTGTAAGTAAGTGAGGCTGGTGAGTCTTTAACGTTGGCTGAGGTTTTATCCAGTGTCTTAATGTAGTAGAAAAGAAGTGTGTGTGGTATTCATATCACCAGTAGCGATCACAGTTTTTCTCACAATAGACATTCTATGAAACAACAATGCATTTAGTGTAGGAAGTGACGGGAGTTAGTCTAAATTAACTATAGCAGATGATTAATGGGTAAATTAGTATTTTGCTTTTTATTTAAAACTATAGACAAGATTAAATGCATAGTAGGCAGAAATGAACTTGCAAGTATTGATTCTTAGTTTTAATCTGCAAACATATAATATAAGCTATCTGTTTAGTTACATTTCTGATCCAGATTTCTCTATGGGTTGTGTTTAGCAAATTTGAAATGAGTTTTTAAGAATATTTACCTTTCAGATGACAATAAATAATAAAGATATGCATAACAGCTCAGTAGAAATATGAAACCCTAGAGAATATAAATTGCCATAATTCTGGAATAAGATGCTTATACTTTCAATTATAAACAATACTTCATATATTTTTCAATTTGGGCACATTCACAACATTAGTATTGACTACATGTATTCAATAACTTAAGGCATTTTTTTTTTTTGCGTATAGTACAATGGAACTAATACAGAATTTTGATTTGGGATTGACTATGCTGTTAATCACTACTCAAAAAGAATGTAAGTAATATTATTCATAACTTAGGGAACTAGTACATTACTAACTTTATTATCCTTGTATTAATGAATATTGATATTGAGGAAATCTGTGGCTGCTGATTTATAATAGTTCTTCAGTTGTCCTATGACACATCTAGTGTACTTTGTTCTATTATGCGTTTCCACTAAGCAATTTTCTAATCTAAACATGCCAGAAATTAAATTAGATAAATACTTGTATTTTAGTAAATGTGATGCTTCTATATCTGGCATGCTTCATTGAGTCTACTATGTGCAATTTGATTATATGCTATATTATTTAAATATTAAACGTTTACAAGTTTAATTCCCACAATATGTTCAAAACTATTGTCTTTTTATAGTATAGTGGACTCAAAAGACAGAAGGGATTTTCTTAGTCATCGTTAGATACTTAATTTCACCTCTAGTAAATGAACTTACTTATACTAACTTTGTTAATGGCTAGTATATTCTTTAATTTGAAATAGTTAAGGCATTAACAAAGTAGATAATATGGAAAATTTATGTATTTATGTTTATTTATGCATCTATTTATTTATTACCAAACTATGACTATTTTATTTGGTTACAGTATTTATCATTAAATAAGTTTCATCAATCATTATATCTAGACTTTCTTTCTACTTTGAATATTTTATAACTTAGCATTAATGTTTTTATTATATGAAATCTTCCTTTGTTCTATACACTTACAATTATTTAAAATTATATTTGCTCCCATTAACAATTGTTTTGAATAAGCTGCTTCTATTACATCAGTTTCAACTCTATTTCCTTTATGTATTACAAATTTCATCTATTCATTCAATTCTAACAACAAAAGTGGATATATAAATTAATTTTAGATCTCCTATTAACTCATATTGGAGCTCAGACATGTTACTGCCGTTAATCACTTTTTGTTTGTCATGAAGGTTAATCTGTTTGAACTTATATGTTCACTCAGATTAGAAGTGTATGTCACTTCATGTTGGTTAAAGTTTTCAATAAACTCTTTATTAATATGGTTACTCTTACTTAATTTTTATTCAGTATTCAAATATTCATTTTATTGGCCTATCTCTAATAAAACTATACAATTTGTTAGGGAGAACTAAACTATTACACACAATTTTTCTAGATAAAGTTACACTCTTTATTATCCAGTCAATACCAAACATGAAAACTTCAATTAACTCACAAGAAAGTCATACTTGATGGATTTAACCTTACTATTCTTAAATGTTAATGGATTAAACAATCCAAGGAAAAGATCCAATTTCCTTAGATACTTGAAACTAAATAAAATTCAGGTTGTATTTTTTCAGGAATCCCATCTAAAATCAGATGATAACTTTAACTGGAATCCATTGGAATATATAAATCTATCTTGCTCATCATACAAGAAAAAACAAGAGGAGTTTTAATACTTTGGAGGAAAAATGTCATCATTCCCCAAATTATTTATAAGTATGAAGACAAAGAAGGTCTTATTTCAATTGTAATAATTAGATTTAATAATAGAATATGGACACTTGTTAACACCTATTGGTTTCCTGGTATAGGGATAGGAACTGTTAGGAAACATTTAGAACTAATTAACAAAGTTTATAAGGGTATTTTGATTCTAGGGGGAGACTTCAACTGTACTTTAGACATTTCTGAAACCTTGAATAAAAAGCACTTCCATCTTATTTCTCTAGGAAAAGCTCTAAGAAATTGGTGTGAGAACCTAAATCTAATTGACACCTACAGTTATAAAGACCCTAACTCACTATCCTTTTCTCATAGTGATTATAGATTTAGCACCCAAACCAGAACTGATAAACTTTATGTATCTCAAGATTTAAGTATGAAAATAATTAACTTTTCTATAATCCCTTGCCCCTTTTCAGATCACAATTCACTTGTTTTAAAACTTGAAATTGATTTTAAAAGGTTGGTCTTCACAACAAGGATACTAGCATACATCTCCACACTACCACAATTCAAGCCTTGGTTAGATCATGAAATTCAAAGCTTTCTTGACATTAACCAATCAAATGATATATGTCTGACAATTCTCTGGGATACACTAAAAGCTTACTTATTTGGTAAAATTCTAGCTTGGTTTAAAAATAAGACTAAAGAATGGGAATCAGATAAAAGATTAATCAATAAAGATAATTCACAACATCCAAAAACAAAAAAGAAAACAATTACAGACTTAAATAACAAATACAATGAAATATTAACTCATAAAATAAATTTGGCATTAGAAAAACTAAAAATCAACTCACAGTCAATGTCACCCAAACATCTACATAATCTTTCAATAAGAGTTAAAAGACAAGCCTCAGATAACAATATTACAAAAATCATTCATGACAGTAGAAATAATAAAATGGTATCAGACATTAGTGATATTCTTGAAGCCTTTAAATATCATTACTCTGGCCACTACCTCAATAATTCAGCACAATTTCAACATATAGATGTAGATAAAAGTTTACTTAAAATAAATAAAATTCCAGATAAACTAAAATCTGAGAACTTAAAACAAATTTCTCTTAAAGAAGTAGTTGATAAAATTAAAGAAAGCAAAAATAATAAAGTCCCTGGGATAGATGGGATAGATGGAATTATAATGGAACTATATAAGTTATTCCCTCCCTCAGCCATCTCAATTTTCCATAAAGCCTTAAATGTAATTCAAACTGATAATTTAATTCCTCCCTCTTGGAAATATTCCCTAATCACTCCTATATTAAAAGAAAATAAAGATTCAAAACAATGTAGTTCCTATAGACCAATTTCCTTGCTAAATAATGACTACAAGATATTTGTATCCATTCTTGTAAGTAGAATTAAAAAATCCTTAACACATATTATAAATTCTGATCAATGTGGTTTTATTTACAATAGGCACACTTACGATAATATTTTAAGAATACTGTCCCTTATCGACATTTTAAATAGGGACAGTCGAGAAGCTCTTCTAATAGCCCTCGAGATTGAAAAAGCATTTGATACGCTAAAATGGGATTATCTCTTCAAAGCTTTAGAAATATTTGATTTTCCATCTCATTTCATTACTTTGATAAAAAATCTATATAAAAATAATCTTGTGCATGTAAAACTAGGCCCTTTTACTTCAGAACCCATTAAAATACTCAAAGGTACAAAGCAAGGCTGTCTTTTGTTGCCCGTTTTATTCGCCCTTGCAATAGAATTATTTGCTATTACATTACGCCAAAATGCAAAAATTAAAGGTATAGACATTTATGATCATTTTAATTCCCAAATCATGCTCTTTGCGGACAATATACTTTTAACTCTGAGTGTCTCACAAGAATCTCTTAAAGAGTTAGATCTTGAGACTAAAAGGTTCTCTGATAGCTCAGGTTTACATATAAGTGAATCTAAATCGAATTATATGCATTTAAATAAAAAACAAAATTATTTCATAACTCCAGTCCATTTAATAGGAAAACAGGTCTCTTCTATAAATTACCTAGGAATTATTATTGATGACAATATTAATAATACACTATCTACAAACTATAAAAAAATCTTAAATACCATACACCTACTCACTGACAAATGGAATAAATTATTCCTAAAGTTTGAGGATAGACTTCAATTAATAAAGATGGTATTATTACCAAAATAAACTATATAGCTCAAGCCATTCCAATGCTACCTAATAAAAAAACTATTACAAGACATAAATACAATTCTTTTAAATTTTCTCTGGTTCCCTAAATGAAACAGGATAGCCTATGCTCACCATATTAGACCCTGGAAAATGGGAGGAATTAATTTTCCAGACTTAGAGACATATGTTAAGGCTTCTATATTCAAAATAGTTTTCAACTGGATGGACCCAAAAATTTCATCAGCTTAGAAATCCCTTCATATTTCTATTTTTTTAAATGAGAATAAACTCACAAAAAATACTCTTTCAAATGATCAAATAAATGTATTTTGGAAAATATTATGTCTTAATTTACAATTTAATGTTTCGAAACCCACCAACTCAGTCTTCATAAACTACATCTATAACTCATTTAGATATTTCATAAACTCAGACTTAGACATTAAATTATGGTGGGAACTCTTAATTCCTTTCAAAATAACTAAAAACTTTCCCAACAAATTACATTAAAACATTATAAATAATTGGGAACTAAAACATTTTACTTGTTGGCAAGATTGTATTACTGACTCATCAGTCTTAAACATATAACAAATAATAAACACCTTTGATATTCCAAATTCAGATTGGCTTATACTTCAAAGCATTTTATTTCATGCTCAAGAGTTATACAGAATAATCAATAATTCCTCCTTTAGTTATGAACAAGAATTAATTTCCACTATCCAAGAAATTGTTTATAATAATCATAATTGGTCTAATTTGACCTCATTGCGCTATAAAAACTTAATAATTTACAAAGTTAATCCAAAACAAAACTTCTGGAACTTTATTACTAAAGGTCATCAAATTAACCTCTCCTCTGAAAACAAAATAAATTTATTGTATTCTATTAAATTAACTTCCAATCTACAAGCTTGGAAGATTTTTTTCATGGAAATTCTTACACAGGGCGTTTTACACCCCCAATAGGTTAGCTAAAATGGACTCCTCTAAACAATTGTTTTGTTGGAGATGTTCTCAGAATTGTAATGCTGATTGGATTCATATATTTTTTGAGTGTATCAAAATTAAAAAATTCTGGGAGGAGATTGGAAATTTCCTTCAAGCTATTTTTTCAGATTCCTTCATACTAACTAAATCCATGATTTTTCTGAATGTAACTGAAACAAATGTTATGAGCAAAAATAATTTGTATCTACTATTGACTATACTAGCAATTGCTAGAAAATGTATTACAAGAAAATGGAAAACTTCATCTGAACCCAACTTTCAAGAATTTATGACTCTATTAGAAGAAACAATTCATATGGAAACAAAGGTAAAAGAAACAAGAATCTTCCTTAATAAATGGATCAACAATCCTTGGAAGAAAGTTTTTTTCTCTCATTGAGACTTTAAAGATCTCCACATCTTCTTAGTACTTGGAGAAATTACACTGATTTTTTTTTATGTGTAACTACCTCTCTCTAACTCTAAGTTATTCTCATTTTTTTTTTCATGTAGGCCATATGTACATATTGTATATAGTTTGTCTTTGTTTCATTTGTATTCTAGTAGAAATTATGTTTTGTCTTTTTTTGAAAATCAATAAAATATTTGGGGAAAAAAAAGAATACACCCATCTAAGTTTATCCTTGCTACATTATGCTTTTCAAATATCTGGCATCTGACTCTTAAGTAGAAATGAAGGCTTCCTTCCTTAAGTGTAAAAAATTGAGATCACCCTGCAGAAATGAGATCAGCTGATCCAAACAGCATATGAAACTCATTCTAAAGATTTTATTTTTTTCCAGATGTAAGAGTTGAGCTTCAATGATAATCAGCAAATGCATTACCATTATATTGCAGTGACTAATAATTGACAACTATCACCGTTTCATCATTGCTACAGTACTCTAGAGACAATCCTGTGCCATATTTAAGATGCAGATAAAAGCTTCTGCACTTTCTTAAAGCTTTATAATTTTGATAACTTACAAAATTAGGAATGCTGATTGGATCTTTGTCAGAGCCAAACCCAGTCTCTGTTAGAACACATCAGTATTTTCCAAAGTTGGAGTAAAAATCAAATTCTGTAGCCTTATTTCTTTTTGGGCCCGTTTCCAAAAGACTTGCTCTCAGCATCAGGAAGTTTAAGCCAGTTAAGGGTATTGAGCGCTATGCACTGATGGGAGTGGTTTGGGAGGCTGCAGGTGAATTTGTTAATGTCCCCTGCACTCTTTGAACTTGCTAATTCAAAGAGTGCTATGTTTTTGGACAGAATACCTTCTCTGTACTGAAAATAAACAAGCTTATGAAATCATAGGTTAGAGTTAAACATTTAGGCAGACTGACTTTCTATAATAAAATTGTTTAATAAGGTATATAATTTAATAAAATGGAAGCATTATAAACATACCAGTATTACCCAATGACCTCTGAACTGCATATGCATAGACTGATTGTTTCCCGCTTAGCAAGAGGTGTAATATAATAGTAGGAAGTGATGTGATGCCATTATTTGGCTTACCTAGTACATCAAAGTCTGATATTAGACACTGCTGCTACCTCCTTGCTTTGCTTACCTGGTACACTATGTATAACATTAGAATTTGCTCTGATCTCCTTGTTTTGTTTTCTTGCTACACTGCAGTCTAATACTATCTTATACAGAGAAGCAGTTGGTGTGACCAGTTCTCATAATTACACTATATTTTGTTTATTCTCACCAAGCTTTTGTTTATCTTGCTTCCTTTGAATAGTCACATGACATAGTCCCACTGATTTTCTCATCTCTCCAAGCACCCTGCAGTTTATTCAGTTTTCACTACTGCTGTCCTTTTTCTCTATTATCATGACTCACTACGCCCTTCATTATTGATTTATACTTGTAGTTTGGGACACACAGCTGAACAACAAAGCTAAAAGGTAGTTAAAAGTTTATTTTGTATTTTATGAGCCTTTTTGCCAAGATTACTACTTCATTTTCATTATAACTCAGGTGAGTGTTGCAGTATTATGTTTACTGATATGTAATGTTCTGTTCTATCTGCTGAGACTAGTGCTTTTGCTATTAATGATTTGCTTTGTTTAATATTTTACTTACACAGCACATGACTACCAAATGTTTGTTTTGTATCCCTCCAAGACACATGGTCATATATAATGCTGACATTTAGTTTAAGGAGTCTTGCAATGAATTTTATAGTATTCTACCGATAGACATTTACACATAAAGCTATTATATGGTTAGTGTAATCTACTAAACAATGCTTATATTGTTGCTCTTAGCCATTCCAGTGCTGTTATCCTGCATTCTGTCTTTGTGGTGATGTTACCCATTTCCATGTATTTCACTCATATTTGTTTCTCCAGTAAATATTATTTTTGGATTTTGCTGCTTTATTTCTGTGTGACTCTACTGACCTGTTTTAGATCACTGTACAGATGCAATAGTATTGCAGGCTTTACAGTTTTCATTTCTTATTTCTGGTTTTATTGCTTTGCTTTACTTTATAAACTACTTAAATTTTTATTTGTTACACTCCCGAGCTACCTTGTGAACTCAGAACTGTGTATGCAGACTGATTGACTCCTGCTTAGCAGGGAAGTGTGGCCTCTTTCCCTTTTCCTTATTCCCACTCTCCAGTCCCCCTATCCCTTGCCAATTACAGTGGCCTCTTTCCCTTATTCCAACACTCCAGTCCCCCTATCCCTTGCCAATTACATTGCAGTCTATCCATGTCCACTTTGGCTGACTCAGACCGTCCATCTTAAAAACACAGGCAATTATTTCAAAATAGATGGCAATATGTTAACGTGTTAAATGTTACACCCCTACACTAAAATGTAACTAGTAAACAGTTCTCACTAGAGTTACTAATCTCACAGTGCTCTTGCTCACACATAATTGAGCAACCAAGCACCAGTTAACACCTAGCTTGAGTAGAATTTCACACCTTCTGACACTAACTGCAGAATTCCTGACTAGACAGCTTTCATCTGAACTAAATTCCTGGGATTATAATTTGCAACCTGCCTGTAAACAAATGCATACAGCTCAAAAACTGTTAAAGCTACAAAAAAGTTAAAATGTGAAAGTTATTCAGCAGACATTATTCTTTACAATGGTGATAATGTTTTAGTTACAGGTGACTCTACAGTTAGGTATACAGACTCCAAGCTCACCAACCAGGACAAGATCAGGGTGACTGTAAAATGATCATCCCATACCAGGATCAGCAATGTTACAAGGGTCCTAAGGTCCCTTAAGCCAGACAAATATGATTATGACCTAGGAGTGGTCCATGTGGGATAGAATGACTTGAAGCATTCCATCCAGTAGGACATACAGAAAGATATGGTTGTGCTTACTGTCGACATGTTAGAGGAAGAAAAGGCACTGATTAGGGTTGCCACCTTTTAAGAGGACCAAAGTGGGACATGGGGGTTTGGCCAATATGACACTGACCACACCCCCTACCATGACATCACAGCAGGTGTTGATACAGTTATGGGTACAACAGTGTGAAATTATTACAGCATACTGAAATCTCACAAACCAATTAAACGATGAAGCAAGTGAAGCATTACGGCAAAAACACACATTACTCAGCTGTAACAGTAAGTAAACTTTAAAGGTAAAAAAACACACTACTCATATTAAATAGACACTTATGTTTATTTAAAAAGTAAAAAAAAATCTACTCATTAGACTATTCATGACTGTTCTGAAAGAAAACTACATACTCCACACAAGCACACTCATTTTTTAAACATGTAATTAAGAGTATTTTTATTGCAAATTAAAGCTAAACTTAAAAATAAAAAACACAAAACTATGTACTGCACAGTACAAGATAACTAGACTAAAGCACTTTTTAAATGTGTACTTTGAATTTCATTTTATGGCCTGAATAAGGGTAAGGTTTGATACAATATTTGAATAAAAGTCATTACATTTCATCTGGTAATTTGTAGTCATCATTAGCTCGACTTTTAACAAGTCCACACTATATCAGTTTCTCACATCTGTCCATTTATTTTTCACCGAAGAAAAAACTCTCCGCAAACACATTTGTTGTTAGTATAGATAATGCCCTAGCAATTACCAGATATAGTGCAGTCAGCTCAGTCCCTTCTCTGAAAAGCTTCAGCCACTTTTCTTCTGGAGATAAGCCTGTAGTACATAACTGTTGGAGAAAGGGCTTGATTTCTAACTAGTCCTGGAGAAGATGGTCTTCACCTACTTCCTGCAGACTCAGAGCAGTGGTCACATTGAGTAAGTCACTGAAAGCAAAGGGCTCAGTTAAAAATAATTTAGACAGTGTGAAAAAGTAATTGTTTTCAGTATAATCAAACCACTGTTCTAAGTACTTTACTGCCTTCTCCAAGAACATGATGAAGTCTCTTTTCAGTTTGTTAAAAGAAGTGCTGTCTAATGTGCTCATAAGTGCCCCAAGCTTTCCTCCAAAGAAAGCATCTTCAGCTTTTGCCTGCAGTTTTTCCTTGAGAGAGACCATTACTGAAAATGTTTCCATGGCAGTAAGTGCTGTTTTTTCTAATATACTTATATGCTCATTGAAATCCACAAGAACAGCACAGAGAAAGTGCAAATAGTACTGGGGCAGCGTAGGCAATGCATTCTCCCCATGCTCACTAGCTGAAAAGTACTGTCATATCTGCCAGGAGGTCTCCTCTTCTCCTTGGGAGAGAAAATATGACTGGAACACTGGGATATGTCTCACTATTCTTTCAATGGCTGGCAAAAGTGACAGCCACCTTGTTGGCACATGCCTTAGGAGATTCTCAAATTCCATGCCACAGAACTCAAAGAAGTCTTTCAAGTCTCTGTTCATTGTGGCAGAACCTGAGAAATGGCTGAACAGTTTCATCACAAATACTTCCACATAGGTTCATAGGTTCATAGGTTCATACTAGGCTATGTGCCCTAGGGCATTTATAAGCCTAGCCAGAATGTGTTTGGCTTTCGCCACCCATTTGAAATTTATTTTGCTATGCCCTTTTTTGAGGTTAGTATACTGTGCCTCTGTCTAACAGTGACACAGAAGTGATACCCGGGGTAAACCTATGATCTCCCATCCACTCATCAAGATTCCTCTTGAAGGGAGTCAATGAGGGACTCTGCCTAACCTGGACTGGGATTTTATTCCAGAGTGAAGGGAGCCTCTGGGTTATGAATCTGTCCCTCCAGCATGTCCTATTTATTTCAGTGCTGAGGTTCAAGTCTCGAGCTGGCTCGATGGGATTTGGATTTTCTGAGGTGCAGTATGTCCATTAATTCGGGTTGGACATGGATTTATACGTCAGGCACGGCTCCCCTCTGAACAGGCGGTATGCCACTGAGAAGAGATGGAGTGTCTTTAACCGGCAGCATATGGCATCTGTTTGAGCCCTTTGATCCTCTTGGTGAGGTACTTTTGGGGTCTTTCCAGTTGCTGCAGGTGTCTGGTAAGGTACATCCCAAAAGGGCATTGTACTCAATTATGGGCCTGATGAGGGATGAGTAAAGAGGCACGATGACCTCCCCTGATCTAGATGTGAATCCCTTCATGATTAGGTGGGCTATATAAAATGTTTTTCTAACCACTTTGGCCACATGGTTGTCAAATGAGAGATTGCTATCAACTTGGGTCCCCAGGTCCCTAATTACTTCTTCTGTACTTAATGGATTACCACCTATGTGGTAATTTGTGGGCACTTTGTTTTTGCCAAAGGGGATGACTATACACTTTTTGGTGTTTAGCTTGAGGCCATGGCTCTGGCACCAGTTGCCTGTTTCTATGAGGCCCTTTTGGAGGATGCTTGTGTCGGCTGGAGAGTTGATTATGGCACCCAGTTTACAGTCATCTGCGAACTTGGTCAGCCACAGTCCTTCCATGTTGGCCTGTACCTCCGAGAAATATATACCGAACAAAAGAGGTCCCAGGACTGAGCCTTGTGGGACACCACTTGTAACTGGTTTGGAGTCTGACATGGCTCCAGCAATTCTAACCATGGGGGTTCTGTCCTTGAGCCAGTTTGCAATCCATCTAGTGACATAGGGGTTTATATTTAAGCTGGTGAGCTTATCTATAATGCTTGAGTGGGGTATTGTATCGAAGGCTTTTGCGAGGTCCGGGTAGGCTGTGTGGACCACCTTCCCCTCGTCAATGGCCTTGGTGACTGTTTCAAAGAAATCAACCAGGTTTAAGAGGCAGGATCTGCCCTTAACAAAGCCAAACTGGGTCCATGATGATCCTTTCCATAGCTTTGCAGACCAAGCTAGTCAGGCTTATGGGGCGATAGTTTCCAGGATCCGTTGAGGCACCACCTTTATGGAGAGGGACCACTGTTGCTGTACGCCACTTTTTGAGCACATATCCTGTAGTAAGGCTGAGATTGAACAGTAGTTTTATGTTTGGGTTTAGCTCTTCTTGGAGTTCATGTAGGATGCAGCCCGGGACATCGTCTGGTCCCATTGATGCTGTGTTTTTTGCTTTGGAGAGGGCAGCTCTTACCTGGGCATCTGAGATGTCAGGGGGGCAGCACTCTGCTGGGATAGATATTTGCCCTTTTGGTGGGAGTTTGCGCTGAACCTGTCAGCTAGGATGTTGGCAATGTCTGTGGGTTCAGTGTATTTTTTGTCATTTTGGACTAATTCTGAGCATATCTGGGAATTACCACCCAGGTTCCTAACATAACTAAAGAAAGCCTTGTGATTATCCTTAGTGTCCTGTGCAATTTTTCTCTCGAAGCTGGCCTTAGACTATTTTATGAGTGCCCATAGTTTTTTGCTAATACTGATCAGTGATGCCTTCCCTTTTTGGGATTTTGCTCTATCATTTAGTAGCTTCCTCCTTCTATTGTATAGTTTGTTTATGGCTGGGGTCCACCAGACAGGACGTCTGCCTTTGGAGGATTGGGTCTTGTTCTTATTTGGGATTGCATGATCCATGCATTCCTGAAGGTGTTCATAGAATGCGTTTATAAAGGATTCTGCAGTCTGGGCCATATTTTCCATAGGCCCGGGGGCTTTGAAGGATTCCACCTCGGTTTTGAGGAGTGTGAAATTTGCTTTAGAGAAGTTTTTCACTGTGGTTTTCTGGGCAGGGGGTGGGGTCGGGATGTGAATATCCAGTGAGATTAGTTTATGGTCTGATCTTACCAGTGAGGGATACACTTCTGGTCTGGAGCATAGAGTCCCCATGTTGGTGATGATCAGGTCCAGTATGTTTTCCCCTCTTGTGGGAGTGGTAACAATTTGTTCCATAGCATTTGAGTTTATAAATTCTTGGAACCTTTGGGCTAGGGTGTTGGAGCTAGAGTAATGCTCCCAGTCTATGTTTGGGTAGTTGAAGTCGCCCAATATAATGGTGTTTGGAGAGACCTTCATATTTTCCAGTGTTCTCAGAAAGGCCGAGTGGGGTTCCTGGGTTTGGGAAGGTGATCTGTAGCAGGCTATAAACTGGAAGGCAGTTTTACCCACTGTTAGTTGCACATGGATAGTCTCTGATGATTCGTGCTTTACCACCAACCTGGAGGTGTGGGTATCTTTGATGAATATCGATATTCCCCCTCCTTTTGTGGTTCGGTCCAAGTTTTGGGGCTGAAAAGCATGGTATGAGGTATAACCTGGTAGTGCTGGGGTGCTCTCAGGAGCCCTGTACCAGGTTTCTGTTACTGCACAGATATCGATGTTCTCCATGCTAAGGAGAGTTTTGAGTGCGTGCATCTTGAGGTTTAGACTTCTGGTGTTGAGTAGCATTACTCTTAGTTTCTTATCCCTTGTGATACCTATGGAGGTGGGTTTGTCTTTTGAGCCTTGCCTAAAAAAGGCACTATGCGGGTAGCAAGAGCCTTTGCCAATATCCGAAAGCCCAGGGGTGACAGGTGTAAGCCGTCCCTAGTGAAGCATCGTGGCTCGTCGAGCATATCATCCCAAGCTGACAGGCATTGGATCCCCTTTGAATGACACCAGTACTTAAGCCAATTGTTGAAATTGATCATCTTGTCTTCATATTGTGGCATCATTCTTGGTGAGGGTAAGATGCTACTCAAGGTCAGGGTTATACCGACCTGGGCTACATGCTCAGAGAGCTCCTTTATGTCTCTTTTCATGTAGTCCAGGGAGGTACGTCTCAGGTCATTCACTCCAGCATGGACAATGACTGAGTCATATTTGTACTTGCCTTGGAGTGACCTGAGTGCTTGTGTTATGTGGCGGATCCTAGCGCCCGACAGGCTGCTCACCGTGACCCTCTCCTTGTTCAGCCTGGTGAGCGGGACGTCAGTGTGCCTGATGATAGAGTCACCTATTACAAGTGTATCAGGTGTGTTGTTTAGTCTTAAGGGCTGTGACTGTTCGGCACACTGGCTTTGTGAGATATGTGTTGCACGTGTTTTGATTTGGGGTAGCGGTTGCTTGGGTGTCTGCTTTGGAGGTCTCTGCTGCTTAGGCAGATCTTTATTTAGAGCCTCCGAGTATGTTTTTGTGTGATTATGTGTTTGGTTTGCTGTCGTGGTAGGTTTATGTGAGATTGGAATTGTAGTGAGTGTGGTTTCCTTCTCCTCCTGACTGGTTATGCCAGTACTGAGTTGAGAGAGCTTAGCCTCCAGTTTGGCTATATGGTTGCATCTCTCACATGTGTTGGAATTTGTTGGGAGGAGGAGAGGGTTGTCTGTGTACATGAGGCAGTTGTAACATTGCCTCAAGATTCCCAGATTCACCAGCTGGACCGGAGAGGAGATTGACAACTGATCTTTGGACATGGTAGAATAATATTGGGAATTCCTTAATAATTGAAAACAAGGGCCAGTGGGGAGTGAGGGTGTAGTGCTTTTAATGTTTAGTGCTGACTTATATAATTGCTTTAGCGCGCAAGTGCCAGGTAACTTAAGTGCAATGTGTTACAGGTAACTTAAATGCAAAAATGACAAACAGTAACTTTCTTTCAAGTGAAACAAGGAAATAAGTACAGTAAGCAATGCAGATATCACTAGTGATCCACAGAAGCGCTGAGAAGCCTCGTATTAGGTGGAATTAGCGTTCCAGGGAAATAACAAGCAAACAAACAACAAGCATATAAACAAAGCTAGATTCAGCAGGCCTGGATCTAGTCTATGCTACAGCAAACAAGGTGTACCAATTTCAGTAAGATACAGTTCAAATATTCAGGCACTATAAACCTTTAACCAGAAATTCCCAGCTCAGAAGGGCAGAGTCCAGCTGCTTCTCCCACAAGAGTGCAGACCACGAACCTTCTTAATGTAAATTAACTGGCCTGAAGCCCAAGTGCCTAAACCAGAACTAATACACTTTAAGAATAACAGACTCTGGGCTCTCAATCAGCAGTTCCCAACTTAGAAGGATGAAAGCTACCTGTCCTACCACCGCAGTCCATGCCACAAACCTTCCTAATGTAAAACAACTGGTCTGAAGCCCAAGTGCTTAATCCAAAAGACTTAGAATGATAGCTACACTTTAATCAAGTTACTACCAAGCAGTAATAAATACAATTGAATACTTTAGAGAATGCCTGGATTAGTGCTCAAGTTACACAAACAAAGCTAGATCCAGCAGGCCCGAATCCAGTCTATGCCACAGCAAACAAGGCACACCAACTTCAGTAAGAAGCAGTTCAGATATGGATGCACTATAAGCCTTTAACCAGAAATTCCCAGCTCAGAAGGGCAGAGTCCAGCCTCTCCTCCCACAAGAGTGCAGACCACGAACCCTCTTAATGTAAAATAACTGGCCTGAAAGCCCAAGTGCTTAAACCAGAATTAATACACTTTTAGAATAACAGACACTGAGCCCTCAATCAGCAGTTCCCAACCTAGAAGGATGTAAGCTACCTGTTCTGCCACTACAGTGCAGACCACAAACCCTCTCAGTGCAAAACAACTGGTTCGAAGCCCAAGTGTTTAAACCAAAAGGCTTAGAATGAGTTACACCAAGCAGTAATAAATATAATTGAGTACTTTTAAGATGATGCAAAGGTAAAATAAAGTAGGTAGAAACACAAGTACAGTAAAAGCAGATGATTTTTTTTTCTGAACAAGGGCTGCGATCAAAGAAACAGATTTGAGTGCTGAAACTAGAAAACTGGCTAGTTATAAGAAAAAAAAACTAAGCTAGAAGGCTTCCCTCCAACACGGAAGGGATTGGGGGTTCAGAAGCCTACAAATAGTCTATACCACTTAACAGGAAAGACAGGAAACAAGCTTAATTTTTTTTCTGTTTCCCAGATGCTCTCTTTGTACACAGTAGGAGTGCCTGAAATCAGAATATGATCTCACTGCACTCAGTTGAGTGAGCAAATGAGATGGGCCCAGAAGGAGTATCCAAACACAAATTTACAAGAGGGGCGGGCAGTTTCAAGGCCACTAATATTAACACCAAAACAAAAACAGGGAGGGTGGGTGGGACAAACTGAAGAGCAGAGTCAAAACTTCCAGTTCAGTTAATATTCCTGCAACACACAGTTAAAATCAATTTAAATACTGTATTAATAACTGAAGAACAGAGTCAAAACTTCCAGTTCAGTTAATACTCCTGCAACACACAGTTAAAATCAATTTAAATACTGTATTAATAACTGAAGAGCAGAGTCAAAATTTCCAGTTCAGTTAATATTCATGCAACACACAGTTAAAATCAATTTAAATACTGTATTACTGAAAAGCAGAGTCAAAACATCCAGTTCAGTTAATATTCCTGCAACACACAGTTAAAATCAATTTAAATACTGTATTTTTGGGGAAAAAAAGTGCAGATAAAGGTACTTAAATCTCTTATACATCCAGTTGAATACAGCAAGTTCTTAGCCAGCCAAAGCTGAGGTTTTTAAGCAGAAAATATTTCATACTGTACCACTTAAATAGGCAAGGACAGGAAATCAAAGAATGTGGCTACCCCCACACCTGTAATTACTAGCAAATAACAAAATTCAGCAAACACTGACTAACTTCCAGTTCAGTTAATATTCCTGCAACACACAGTTAAAATCAATTTAAATACTGTATTTATTGAAAAAAGTGCAGATAAAGGTACTTAAATTCTCTTATACATCCAGTTGAATACAGCAAGTTCTCAACCGGCCAAAGCTGAGGTTTTTAAGCAGAAAATATTTCACACTGTACCACTTAAATAGGCAAGGACAGGAAATCAAAGAATGTGGCTACCCCACACCTGTAATTACTAGCAAATAACAAAATTCAGCAAACACTGACTAACTTCCAGTTCAGTTAATATTCCTGCAACACAAAGTTAAAATCAATTTAAATACTGTATTTTTTTGAAAAAAAAAAGTGCAGATAAAGGTACTTAAATTCTCTTATACATCCAGTTGAATACAGAAAGTTCTTAGCCGGCCAAAGCTGAGGTTTTTAAGCAGAAAATATTTCACACTGTACCACTTAAATAGGCAAGGACAGGAAATCAAAGAATGTGGCTACCCCCACACATCTAATTACTAGCAAATAACAAAATTCAGCAAACACTGACTAACTTCCAGTTCAGTTAATATTCCTGCAACACACAGTTAAAATCAATTTAAATACTGTATTTTTTGAAAAAAAAAGTGCAGATAAAGATACTTAAATTCTCTTATACATCCAGTTGAATACAGCAAGTTCTTAGCCGGACAAAGCTGAGGTTTTAAGCAGAAAATATTTCACACTGTACCACTTAAATAGGCAAGGACAGGAAATCAAAGAATGTGGCTACCCCCACACCTGTAATTACTAGCAAATAACAAAATTCAGCAAACACTGACTAACTTCCAGTTCAATTAATATTCCTGCAACACACAATTAAAATCAATTTAAATACTGTATTTTTAAAAAAAAAAAGTGCAGATAAAGGTACTTAAATTCTCTTATACATCCAGTTGAATACAGCAAGTTCTCAACCGGCCAAAGCTGAGGTTTTTAAGCAGAAAATATTTCACACTGTACCACTTAAATTGGCAAGGACAGGAAATCAAAGAATGTGGCTACCCCCACACCTGTAATTACTAGCAAATAACAAAATTCAGCAAACACTGACTAACTTCCAGTTCAGTTAATATTCCTGCAACACACAGTTAAAATCAATTTAAATACTGTATTTTTTGAAAAAAAGTGCAGATAAAGGTACTTAAATTCTCTTATACATCCAGTTGAATACAGAAAGTTCTTAGCCGGCCAAAGCTGAGGTTTTTAAGCAGAAAATATTTCATACTGTACCACTTAAATAGGCAAGGACAGGATATCAAAGAATGTGGCTACCCCCACACCTGTAATTACTAGCAAATAACAAAATTCAGCAAACACTGACTAACTTCCAGTTCAGTTAATATTCCTGCAACACACAGTTAAAATCAATTTAAATACTGTATTAATAACTGAAGAGCAGAGTCAAAACTTCCAGTTCAGTTAATATTCCTGCAACACACAGTTAAAATCAATTTAAATACTGTATTAATAACTGAAAAGCAGAGTCAAAACTTCCAGTTCAGTTAATATCCCTGCAACACACAGTTAAAATCAATTTAAATACTGTATTTTTTGAAAAAAAGTGCAGATAAAGGTACTTAAATTCTCTTATACATCCAGTTGAATACAGAAAGTTCTTAGCCGGCCAAAGCTGAGGTTTTTAAGCAGAAAATATTTCATACTGTACCACTTAAATAGGCAAGGACAGGAAATCAAAGAATGTGGCTACCCCCACACCTGTAATTACTAGCAAATAACAAAATTCAGCAAACACTGACTAACTTCCAGTTCAGTTAATATTCCTGCAACACACAGTTAAAATCAATTTAAATACTGTATTTTTTAGAAAAGTGCAGATAAAGGTACTTAAATTCTCTTATACGTCCAGTTGAATACAGCAAGTTCTTAGCCTGCCAAAGCTGAGGTTTTAAGCAGAAAATATTTCACACTGTACCACTTAAATAGGCAAGGACAGGAAATCAAAGAATGTGGCTACCCCCACACCTGTAATTACTAGCAAATAACAAAATTCAGCAAACACTGACTAACATCCAGTTCAGTTAATATTCCTGCAACACACAGTTAAAATCAATTTAAATACTGTATTTTTTGAAAAAAAAAGTGCAGATAAAGGTACTTAAATTCTCTTATACGTCCAGTTGAATACAGCAAGTTCTTAGCCGGCCAAAGCTGAGGATTTAAGCAGAAAATATTTTACACTGTACCACTTAAATAGGCAAGGAAAGGAAATCAAAGAATGTGGCTACCCCCACACCTGTAATTAGTAGCAAATAACAAAATTCAGCAAACACTGATTAACTTCCAGTTCAGTTAATATTCCTGCAACACACAGTTAAAATCAATTTAAATACTGTATTTTTGCTACCCCCATACCTGTAATTACTAGCAAATAACAAAATTCAGCAAACACTGACTAACTTCCAGTTCAGTTAATATTCCTGCAACTCACAGTTAAAATCAATTTAAATACTTTATTTTTTTGAAAAAAATAGGTGCAGATAAATGTACTTAAATTCTCTTATACGTCCAGTTGAATACAACAAGTTCTTAGCCTGCCAAAGCTGAGGTTTTTATGCAGAAAAAAATTCATACTGTACCACCTAAATAGGCAAGGACAGGAAATCAAAGAGTGTGGCTACCCCCACATCTGTAATTACTAGCAAATAACAAAATTCAGCAGACACTGACAAACTTCCAATTTAGTTAATATTCCTGCAACACACAGTTAAAATCAATTTAAATACTGTATTTTTTTGAAAAAAAGTGCAGATAAAGGTACTTAAATTCTCCTATACGTCCAGTTGAATACAGCAAGTTCTTAGCCGGCCAAAGCTGAGGTTTTTAAGCAGAAAATATTTCATACTGTACCACTTAAATAGGCAAGGACAGGAAATCAAAGAATGTGGCTACCCCCACACCTGTAATTACTAGCAAATAACAAAATTGAGCAAACACTGACTAACTTCCAGTTCAGTTAATATTCCTGCAACACACAGTTAAAATCAATTTAAATACTGTATTTTTGAAAAAAAAGTGCAGATAAAGGTACTTAAATTCTCTTATACGTCCAGTTGAATACAGCAATTTCTTAGCCGTCCAAAGCTGAGGTTTTTAAGCAGAAAATATTTCACACTGTACCACTTAAATAGGCAAGGACAGGAAATCAAAGAATGTGGCTACCCCCACACCTGTAATTGCTAGCAAATAACAAAATTCAGCAAACACTGACTAACATCCAGTTCAGTTAATATTCCTGCAACACACAGTTAAATCAATTTAAATACTGTATTTTTAAAAAAAAAGTGCAGATAAAGGTACTTAAATTCTCTTATACATCCAGTTGAATACAGCAAGTTCTTAGCCGGCCAAAGCTGAGGTTTTTAAGCAGAAAATATTTCACACTCTACCACTTAAATAGGCAAGGACAGGAAATCAAAGAATGTGGCTACCCCCATACCTGTAATTACTGGCAAATAACAAAATTCAGCAAACACTGACTAACTTCCAGTTCAGCTAATATTCTTGTAACACACAGTTAAAATTAATTTAAATACTGTATTTTTTTGAAAAAAAAGTGCAGATAAAGGTACTTAAATTCTCTTATACGTCCAGTTGAATACAGCAAGTTCTTAGCCATCCAAAGCTGAGGTTTTTAAGCAGAAAATATTTCACACTGTACCACTTAAATAGGCAAGGACAGGAAATCAAAGAATGTGGCTACCCCACACCTGTAATTACTAGCAAATAACAAAATTCAGCAAACACTAACTTCCAGTTCAGTTAATATTCCTGCAACACACAGTTAAAATCAATTTAAATACTGTATTTTTTTGAAAAAAAAAGTGCAGATAAAGGTACTTAAATTTTCTTATACGTCCAGTTGAATACAGCAAATCATAAGGTTGTTGTGCTGCAGCTTTTTTGGCATTATGAACAATGTGGGCCTTCTGGAGTGATGAGCACTTTTCTTTTAATCTGCTATACAGACAAGATTTCCTCCCATAGTTCACACTGGCATTATCAGCCCCATATGCTGAAATGCTGCTCCACAGCAAGGAGTGTTTTTCCAAAATGTTCGAAATCTACTGTGATATAGCGTGGGCAGATTCATTATGGACTTCATAGAAGTCCAAAAAACATTCACCACACCTTTTTCTTTAGAAAAATACCTCAAAAGTGGAAATAACTGCATTGCCTGGTTTCTGAAGGTCTGAAGGTCATGCGGGAGACATTCCAATGACCGCGGTTCCAAGACATTTTCAACAGTGGCTTCAGCCTTGGTTCTTCTGCAAGATATATATTTTTTTGCAATGTCCGAGTCGCTGTACAACTGGCTGGTGAACTTTATTGCACAGTCCAAACTGTTGTAGGAAATATTGTGCTTAACAGCAAGGAACACCTCAGAGGCTTCTGCTGCAATGGTCCCTCAAGGTTTGTGTTCCTTGCCCACTTTGTCATCAGGTGACTGGATTTTATTTGAAGAATAGCAGTCTTATGTTGTTCAGTTGCCTTGTGTCATATAACATTGTTTCTTCCACCATGGGTCACTAGGAATTCCTTTTTGCAGTACCTGCAGAATGCTTTTACATCACCACATCTCTCAATCCAGTCGAATTCCGTTTTCCAAATATCCTGCCAGTTGCAAATTCTATTATTGGTGGTTGTAATGAAGCTGCTGCTCTCTTCATTCTTGAATCTGTACTTACCTGATATGCAATATATTTAGCAAAACTGTGTTAGTAGGTGCAGCAACATATTGGTGCACAAATGAACTGGCTAGAAACAGTGGCACATGAAAGAATTCATTTGAAAAACATTAGCTTCTGAAAAATGAAACAGTTTGTAAAGTTGTTCTTTGATATAGATTCACTGAAGACCTGAGGAATAAAGAAATGGCCTTGGCTCTAGATGATTGTCATTGTTAAATGACACATTGACTCCATGTGCAAAAATGTGAAAAGGGGGCTGCAGATGGATGGATAGAAACACTGGCATGCAAAAGAACTGGCTAGAAACAGTGGCATGTGAAATAACTGGTTAGAAACACAAGCATGCAAAGAAACTGGCTAGAAACAATGGCATTTGAAAGACCTGGCTAGAAACACTGGCATTTTAAAGAACTGGTTTGAAAAACATTTGCATATGAAATATGAAGTAGTTTGTAAAGTAGTTGATATAGATTCACTGAAGATTGGCTAGAAACACTGGTATTTGAAAGAGCTGGTTTGGAAAACATTGGCACCTGAAAACTGTCATAAAAACATTGGCACATGAAAGACCTGAGAAATGGAGCAAAGGGGAATAAACATTACAAATCACTTCAAAAGGTAAAATAGTAAATGATGTAATGGAGGGGGGGTGCATTTTGGCCATTGAAAACGTGACATTAACACAGCTTGTAGAAAACCAAACACATTATATTTACCACTGAACATGCCCCCCACCCCTACAAAAACTAAAGCTACACACATTTTCACTTCACTAAAAAGCCACTCTAAAATGAATTAGCATGCACAGCAGACACCATAGACCATATTTACCTTTGAACACAATTAAGAAAAAAAGAAATAAATCTATAGCACTAATTTACCCAGCACAATGATGCAATAAAGAACAGGCCCAACAGCAGCACTGGCCGTAATCCCATTATAATCAAAGCAGTACATTGTAAACTTATTGAAGACAGCACTAAAAACAAAATACACACATTACTACTTGTAAAAGCAAACTATCCCGAAACAATGACATGCTTTAGCACAATTCCAAATGCACTGTGTTAACTTCAGAACATGCAACTGCCCCAAAAATAAAAAAAATAATAAAATTAGGTAAACATTTTACTTTTCAAAAAAGTACTTCTTGCAAGAGCAGCTAGTCTAAAATAAACTACAATACACAGCAGACCCCATGGACCCCATTTACTTCCAAAGACAGCAATTAATAAGAGAAATAAAAATAAACCTATAACAGTAATTTACCTAACACAACAATGCAATAAACAGGCCCAAGTAAAAACAGCACACCCATATTCACATTATAAGCAAAGCAATACATTTTAACCTTATTAAAGGCAGCATAAAAATAAAATACACAAATTTCCAATTATAAAAGCAAACTATCTTGAAACAGCCACTACAACATGTACCTAGTACCTAGCAGAATAATAAATGCACCACATTTTACCTATGAACATTCCCCCTCAAAAAATAAAAAGTTACACATACATACACATTGACTTGCAAGAACTAACACTAGAAAACAATACCCAAAGCAGTATATCTTAACTTTATGAAGTTAGCATTAAATTACGCAAATTTCCACATGAAAAAGTGCAAACTATCCTCAAACATTTCTATCTATAAACATAAAGTACTCTGAAAAAGCTACAACAATATAAATATATCACACTACATTTATCTATGAAGACTGCCCCCCCACAAGAAATTGAAATAAAACACAATATTCACATTTAATTAACTACAGCCACAAAATACTATTGTACTTACCACTACAATCACAGTATTTTCTGGGTTAGTTAGCTTCCTGCCTGTTGGGATGGCTAACTGGATAACTGGCTTCCTGCCTGCTGGAGTGGCTGGCTGGATAACTGGCTTCCTGCCTGTTGGAGTGGCTGGCTGGATGACTGGCTTCCTGGCTGCTGGAGTGGCTGGATGGCTGTCAGGCTTCCTGCCTACTGGAGTGGTTGGCTGGTTTTCAGGCATCCTTCCTGCTGAAGTGCCTAGCTAGCTGGCTGGCTGTCAGGCTTCCTCTCTGCTGGAGTAGCTGGCTGGCTGGTAGGCTTCCTGCCTGCTTGAATGGCTGGCTGCCTGGTTGGCTGTCAGGCTTCCTGCCTGCTGGAGTGGCTGACTGGCTGGCTGGCCGGCTGGCAGGCTTCCTGCCTACTACAGTGGCTGGCTGGCTGGATGTCAGGCTTCCTGCCTGCTGGAGTGGCTGCCTGGCTGGCTAGCAGGCTTCCTGCCTGCTGAAGTGGCTGGCTGGAATCTTGGCTTGAAGACTTTAAATACAGGCAAATTACAGTCCTATAGTATTAGTGGCTGTAGAAGCACTAATAAAAAATGCTCTACAGTTGTGAGCTTTGTAGGGCTCTTCCTGGCTGAATCCTTGCCCCCTTCATGAGTTGCAGCCAATTGCTGCATGACTTAAAACACCCTGACCCAACATAGAAAAGCTCTGTCTGCAGGTTCAGGTTGGTGTCATAACTGAATTGCCATGGAAAAAATGGAAGTATTTGTGGCTTTTCCACAGCGATTCAGCTTGAATGAAAAGTGGGACTTTTAAAGTCCCACACTTTACAGTGAGGACAACAGGATCAGGTAGCTCAACCTGTGAGTGTCCCACTGACAATGGGATGGGTGGCAACCATAACTGAACTGGAGTAGTATCTTGCCTTCACCAAGTATGATACCTAGATACAAAACAGTATTATTGGCTTTAACAATTGGGTAAGTAGTTAGTGTAATTCTGCAGGATCCAGTATGTTTCAGCTTAGAATGAGATGGTAGGTCAGACGTCCGGTTCTCCATAGATGTTTTACACTTAATGTAATAGTATGTCCACATAATGGCTAAAGCCTTTGCGGCCCCCATAGTGCATTTTTTTAGGCAGAGTCCTCATACTCGACATTCCTACATAGAAAAACTCAGACTCTAATTTGGACAATACCAAGGTGACACCACAAAATGCTAGGAGTCTAAATAGAAAGATGCCAGAAATTGAGGACCTCCTGCAACTTAAGTACATTCATGTTTGTGTAATCACTGAGGCATGGTTTTGATGCATAGATAGCACTCCCTACAGCAGGGATTAGCACATAACAAACCTTTAGATCCTCAGATAACTGCAAGAGAGTATTGATATTTGTTAAAAACACAATTATTACCCACATCCTTAACTTGGGAGCTCCTGGAGATCCAAACCACCCTTAACAAATCCAGCTATTACTTTATCTTTGTGACCCAAAGATGACAGAAATTACCTCAAGACCACTGAGGTATGAAATATCAAACCAAATGCCTTCTTACTAGGGGGACTTTAATTATCCATGCATTGACTGGCACACTTACACCTGTAAAAACTGTTATGCTCAGCACTTTATAGACTTCATTAATATCAATGCACTGGAAACATTTCTAAATGTACCCAATAGATGCTGTAATATCCTTGATCTGGTACTTACCAACCTGGGTTCTGGCTGCATCCCACCCACAGTGCCCAACCTTCCATCTCCAAAATGAGGAACACTAGACCTCATAATGTAGAACAAATGAGCAAAATGTGGAACACGTACTAACAGCTTACTAACAACTTCAACTAGGAAGCTCATAGGATGGTCAAAATATGCTGGTTTTACTTATAAAAAATCTTTAAATTAATTAATGTGATTAATTTCTATTTACCACAGATATCAGTTAAAAAATTCCTAACACTGAATGTGTGCAAGGCTCTTTCAATGTGGAACTTCAAGGAACAGGAACTTTTGAAGACCATAAATGAGGTACTTTCCTCGTAATGAGGTACACTTGAGAGGTATGACCCCACCGCACATCTCTTAATCCCTGGTTAAATCTGACCACAAATCAGTCATCTTCTCTGTCAAGCCTAGTGGTAACACCCCATCCACCAATGAGACCATATTTAACCAACTGAGAGGGCTGCTGCATTCACCTTCGACTTTTACCAGCACATGAACAGTTGCATAGGAAAGTCAGTATCCATCTGCCCTAATTATAATTGTAAATTCCAGAATAGATCTATCAGATGGATCTCCTTTATTAATAAACTATACAACAAACGAAGGAAAATAAAGAAATGTACCAAGAAATCCCCATCTCCCTCCTTCAAGACTACAGTGAGACATGTCAGCATATTTCAGTGGCCCTAAAAACACTATTTGAAAATGTAAAGTAAAGCATGAACATAAGGTTGATACAGATTTCAAAGGAAACCACAAATCTTTCTTCATTTATGTCACAAAATTATGGAATAATGTCCAACAATGCACTCACGTCATCCATAATACCTTTTCTGACACCAATAATTTTGCTAATATATTAGCAGGCAAATTTAGTGCTAACTATCCCTCCTACCCACATTGTTGCCCCTTCTGTCCCTGACAATTTAGTTTCCCCATAAATCACCTTGAGATAAGTCTTAGATTCCCTGTCAAAGGCTAAAAATAATACTTCCATAGGTCAGGACTACATACTAGGCTACATTCTCATCATTGCCAAGTATACACTGCCTGAGCCTTTACTTAAACTGCTCAGCCTTAGCTTGTCTACAGGGTTTGTTCCTGATGCCTAGAGAACAGCCATGGTGATTGTCCCACACAAGGGTGACCCCTGTGCAGACACAGGAATTATAGAGCCATCAGCCTCACCAGACTTATATGTAAAGCCATGGACTGTATCACAGCAGAACTCTTTTATGCAGACATAGCCAACCTAATGGATTTAGATCCCAGTCTGATTCTGTGAAGAGCAAGTTCTGTCTCCTGAACTTAGTTCTTTAAAAAGGTTAGAGGAGCTGTGGACAGTGGTCATTCTGCTTATCTCAACTTAGCCAAGGCTTTTGACACTATCCCGCATGGTAGTATTATTGAAAAATTAGACATGCTTAATGTAAACCCATGCATTGTCTGCTGCATTGCAAATTGGTTTTCCAACAGATCCTAAGTTGTTAAAGGTGCTGGTTCACTCTCTGTATGTAAAATTGTAATTGGGTGCCACAGGGATCAGTTCTGGGCCCTCTCTTGTTTGGAATTTATTTTGCAGATATCCAAGCCAATCTCCCAGAATTGTGGTTCACTAAATTTGCTGAGGACTGCAAATGGGAGCTGTTATCTGCACATCTATTGATACAAAACAGATCCAGCAAGGGATGGACTATGCACATGCATGGTGTATCAAAATCTGTCTCAAACTAAACTGAAAAACAGGTGTAGCATATTAGAGTTTAGCAGAAAAGTTGCTCCCACCTCATATGTTATAAATGGTACTTCTCTTCAGACACCTTCATAAAAATAGTTAGGTACCTATGCAAATAAGTCTGTCTCTCATTCAGTCATCATATTTACAACATAGTCAGGAAATCCTTCTATCTGGTCCAGGTAATTCCCAAGGGAATATCTTCAAGGAGCCATCCAACCACTGTAGTCTTCTCTTACCAGACCCATCACTGAATACAGTGCCCCTTTTGTATGTACAAATCCAAGCTCATTACTCAACTGGAATGGCCCCAATGATTTCTTCCCAATAAAATTAAAGGTCTTAAATCCTTCAACTGCTCTTATAGATTAGTACAGCTCTCCTTATATTCAGTTGCCTACAGGTTGCTGACAGGTGATCTTTGTCTTGTTTTTCAAACCATGAAAAAACAAGTCTTATGTGACTTCCTATTTCTTCACATAGCTAGTGGCTCTACAAATATGTATGCTAAGGACCTAAATTTACATTAACAAATAAACAAGACTTGCTAGAAGCATAGGTTCCTAACTCAGTGTAATCCTAGCCTGCAGAATAAGTTACTACTACATGTCAGACAAAGTAGTACTTTGGCAACCTTTAAAGCTAGTTTTGATGACTGGATACGTAGACACAAATTTACACCTGGGTTCTCATGTATAGCCCTGCTTGATTTGGGAGGTGAACATTATTAAGTGCTTGAAAGGAGTGACAAGACCTTTTAAATTTGATGGCTTAAGGGTAGATGTATATGCCTAAGTTTATGGCCTAAAGGCAGGTGTATATATGCCTCGATATCTTATTGTCCCCGTGATTGCTTGCCTAGTATGTTCCTGTGCTCTTATACATCAGCCAAGCATAATAGTAATTTTATACTGAGCCATTAATTGGATAATATGCCAATATTTTTAGTATAATTATACAAACAACTGTTAATAATTCTCTAACCATAGCAAATAGAACTTACTTATTGGTGCGTGTTTTGTTCATACAGATGTGAAACTCAATTGGCTGTAATGCATGTTTGTTTATGTCACTCCATTTTTGAGATATATGCCTAAATATTATTTGCATAAATATTTGCATATTGTGGACAAATAAATGTAAATATCTACAAACAAGTGTTAAGTTAGACTCCGACTATCAGTGCAAAGTTTTCCCAGCATAGAGTGTGCGTTAATTTTATATCATGGAGTACATTATAAATACATTCTACTTTGCGTCATTAATATGATTATGATTAAGATATTAAGATATGACATAGACTCAATGTTTCTGTAAAATATCTTGCATCTACTCTGCTACTGAATACCCCATTTGTCTGATGAGTCATTCCTGACCTTGGTGGTGACTAGACATAAAAATGTTGCTCCACAATGAGTCCAGGTGGCCAATTTCAGATATTTACAGAATTATTATGTGTGAATATATGCCTATTTTACTGATAAACAAGCACAAATAACTGCATATTGATAGTAGGCAGACAGCAGGGATCAGGGATAAAGTTTGCATTTGATACCTCTTCTTCTTCTTCTTCTTCTTCTTCTTTTGGCTATTCCCGTTAGGGGTCGCCACAGCGGATCATCTGTTTCCATTTCTTCCTGTCCTCTGCATCTTGCTCTGTCACACCAACCACCTGCATGTCCTCTCTCACCCCATCCTTAAACCTTATCTTAGGCCGTCTTCTTTTCCTCTTACCTGGCAGCTCCATTCTTAGCATCCTTCTCCCAGTATACTCAGCATCCCTCCTCAGCACATGTCCAAACCAATGCAATCTCACCTCTCTGGCTTTGTCTCTAAACTGTCCAACCTGAGCTGATTCTAATATACTGATTCCTAACCCTGTCCATCCTCATCACACCCAGTGCAAATCTTAATATCTTTAACTCTGCCACCTCCAGCTCCTGTCTTTTCATCAGTGCCACAGTCTCCAACCCATATAACATAGCTGGTCTCACTACTGTCTTGCAGACCCTCCCTTTCACTCTTACTGGTACCCGTCTGTCACAAATCACTCCTGACACTCTTCTCCACCCACTCCACCCTGCATGTACTCTCTTCTTTATCTTTCCTCCACACTCACCATTACTCTGAACTGTTGATCCCAAGAATTTAAACTCATCCACCTTTGCCAACTCTGCTCCCTGCATTCTCACAATTCCTCTATCCTCCCTCTCATTCACACATGTATATTCTCTCTTAGTCCTGCTGACCTTCATTTCTCTACTTTCTAGAGGATACCTCCACCTCTTCAGGGTCTCCTCAACCTGTTCTCTAATTTCACTACAGCTCACAATGTTATCTGCAAACATCATCATCTATGGGGACTCCTGTCTGATCTCGTCTGTCAACCTGTCCATCACCACTGCAAATAAGAAAGGGCTCAGAGCTGATCCTTGATGCAATCCCGTCTCCACCTTGAATGCATCCATCACTCCTCCCATGTCAAACTACACTCGTACATATCCTGTACCACTCTTACATACTTCTCTGCCACTCCCCACTTCCTCATACAATACCACAACTCCTCTCTAAGCACCCTGTCCTATGCTTTCTCTATGTCCACAAAGACACAATGCAACTCCTTCTGACCTTCTCTATATTTCTCCATCAACACTCTCAGAGCAAACATTGCATCTGTAGTGCTCTTTCCCGGCATGAAACCATACTGCTGCTGATTAATCATCACCTCCCTTCTTAACCTAGCTTTTACTACTCTTTCCCATAACTTAATGCTGTGACTGATCAGTTTTATCCCTCTTTAGTTACTACATCTCTGCACATCACCCTTATTCTTAAAAATCAGTGCTAATACACTTTTTCTCCACTCCTCAAGCATCCTCTCACTTTCCAAAATTTCATTAAACAATCTGGTTAAAAACTCAACTGCCATCTCTCCTAAACACCTCCATGCTTCCCCAGGTGTGTCATCTGGACCAACAGCCTTTCCATTCTTCATCTTCTTCATAGCTGTCCTTACTTCCTCCTTGCTAATCCATTGAACTTCCTGATTCACTATCCCCACATCATCCAACCTCTTTTCTCTCTCTCTTTTTCTCTTCATTCATCAGCCCCTCAAAGTACTCTTTCCATCTGCTCAACACACTCTCCTCGCTTGTGAGTAAGTTTCCCTTGTTATCCTTTATCACCTTTACCTACTGCATATCTTTCCCAGTGTGGTGCCTCTCTCTACCCAATCAGTACAGGTCCTTTTCTCTCTCCTTAGTGTTGATCCTTTTATATAACTCTCCATACACCTTTTCCTTAGCCTTCTCCACCTCTCTCTTCACCATAAGTCTCATTTCCCTGTATTTCTGTCTACTTTCTTCATCTCTTTGACAGTCCCACTTCTTCTTCGCCAACCTCTTTCTCTGTATACTCTCCTGCACTTCCTCGTTCCACCACCAGGTCTTCTTGTTCGCCTTCTTCTAATTTGCATTTGATACTATGAAGTACAATATCTATCCTAGCAGGGCCAAGTTATTAAAAATATGAATATGGAACATATATTCATCATTTGTCATAAAAATACATAACACATTGTGAATCAATGAAAACTGTAGTTTAGTCAGTGGATTTTCCTGACCTGTGTACTGGGTCGTCCTATGAAATCCTGTTCCATAATGCTACTATGACAGTATTTGGCTAAGATACTTACACAACTATGCCTAAATATCACATGTATTGCTAAACAAATGCAACCATCTGAAAATGGTGGTACTTAAATACCCTATATAGTGAGGGGACGCTAAGCATAGCCTAGCAAATGCCTCAGTGACTGCCAGTATGACTCTGAGAACAAGTATCCTTGAAGAAAATGGCAAGTCTATAAATGCTAAACAGTTAACAAGGCTTAATAACCAGAGCTGCTCTTGGTAATTTTGAATATGGTAGACCTTTCCTTAGAGGTAAAACTTGGAAGTAAACTAAGTAAAATGCTACTGCTGCATGTTACTACTACCACATAAGAAGTATGCAGGACTAACAATACGCAAGTCAGAGCAGGAGGACAAATTGTTTAAATAAAAGAGCTAAGTACAACATTTTTGACTTAAAAGTTAAGTACACTGTCCAAACTATTTAGCTACACCTCTCATGCCTACCACACAGCAACAAGTACAGCTGTCCATTCATGCAGTATCAACCAATCATGCATACCACACACCTTGTACAGCTGTCCATACATGCACTGTGAACCACTCATGCATACCACACACCATGTACAGCTGTCCATACACACACTGCCCAGCACTCATGCATACCACACACCAAGTATAGCTGTCCATGCACTGCAAACCACTTATGCATACCGCACACCAAGTACAGCTGTCCATACATGCACTGCCAACCACTCAGGCCTACCACACACCAACATGTACAGCTGCCCATACATGCACTGCCAACCACTCATGCCTACCACACACCAACATGTACAGCTGTCCATACATGCACTGCGAACTACTCATGCCTACCACACAGTAGCAAGTACAGCTGTCCATAGATGCACTGCGAACCACTCATGCCTACCACACACCAAGTACAGCTGTCCATACATGCACTGTGAACCAGCCGTGCATGCCACAAACCAACAAGTACAGCTGTCTGTTCCTACAAGCACTGGCACATGCTGTGTTGCTCTGTTGTTAAAGGCAATGTACATGAACTGGATGATTAAGCTAGAAAACATTCACATGTATAGACCCCTGATACAGAGATATTCAACTTACTTTATTTTATCTACATTTTGTTGACCCACTTATCCCTACAACGCAGGGCCTGGTTTTACAGCGGGATGCAACATGAAATATAGTAAGGACAAGGAAACACTGGAAGACAATATGGAACAAGACATCAATGAAATACAGTTACATACGTAACAATACCAGAGGTAATATAATACCAGTCAACATTGAAAATGAAAACATGAGGACAGGATATCAATAAAACACGGTGACGTATATAGCATATATAACAATGTAATGACTAAAGGAGGACTTGAAATATCATTCAGATAACAACCAAACTAAGTGTGTATATAATAATTTGGCACTACAAAAATGTATATAATCAAATTAATTTAATATAGGAACATCAACAAGTGATAGAAGTGGAATTGCTGGTACTTGAATCCAAGGAATTATTGAGCATTGATATTATCAGGTAACACCACATTTAATGCAATATAAGTTAATAACATAGAGAGACTTCCATGAGTTTTTTGAAAGGTGAGAAGGTATGTTGTTTAAACTGTGAGCTTTGGCCAACTGAGACCTGCATGAGTGGAGTTAAGTAGATTTTTATCTGCACTTTTATCAAATAATACACAATTTAAAGTAATTTGTTTGTGTTGCATTGAGCAATATCTAGCTGGAAGTTGTGACTGTTTTTTCAGTAGGTCCCCACCGACCCTCCTTGTTTTTGTCTTGGTGTTAATCTTGGTGGCTTTGAAACTGCCTGCCCCTCTTGTAAATTTGCACTTGGATACTCCTCCTGGGCCCATCTCATTTGCTCACTCAAAAAAAAAAAAAAAAATTATCTGCTTTTACTGTATTTGTGTTTCTTCCTACTTTATTTTGCTTTTGCATCATCTTAAAAGTACCCAGTTGTATTTATTACTGCTTGGTGTAACTCATTCGAAGCCTTTTAATTTAAGCACTTGGGCTTCAGACCAGTTGTTTTACATTAAGAAGGTTTGTGGTCTGCACTGTAGTGGCAGGGCAGGTAGCTTACATCCTTCTAAGTTGGGAACTGCTGATTAAGGGCTCAGTGTCTGTTATTCTAAAAGTGTATTAATTCTGGTTTAAAAACTTGGGCTTCAGGCCAGTTATTTTACATTAAGAGGGTTCGTAGTCTGCACTCTTGTGGGAGGAGAGGCTGGACTCTGCCCTTCTGAGCTGGGAATTTCTGGTTAAAGGCTTATAGTGCCTGCATATTTGAACTGTTTCTTACTGAAACTGGTACACCTTGTTTGCTGTAGCATAGACTAGATCCAGGCCTGCTGAATCTAGCTTTGTTTGTATAACTTGAGCACTAATCCAGGCATTCTTTAAAGTATTCAATTGTATTTATTACTGCTTGGTAGTAACTTGATTAAAGTGTAGCTATCATTCTAAGTCTTTTGGATTAAGCACTTGGGCTTCAGACCAGTTGTTTTACATTAGGAAGGTTTGTGGCCTGCACTGTGGTGGCAGGACAGGTAGCTTACATCCTTCTAAGTTGGGAACTGCTGATTGAGGGCTCAGTGTCTGTTATTCTAAACGTGTAGTAGTTCTGGTTTAAGCACTTGGGCTTCAGGCCAGTTATTTTACATTAAGAAGGTTCATGGTCTGCACTCTTGTGGGGAGAGAGGCTGGACTCTGCCCTTCTGAGCTGGGAATTTCTGGTTAAAGGCTTATAGTGCCTGCATATTTGAACTGCTTCTTACTGAAACTGGTACACCTTGTTTGCTGTAGCATAGACTAGATCCAGGCCTGCTGAATCTAGCTTTGTTTGTATAACTTGAGCACTAATCCAGGCATTCTTTAAAGTATTCAATTGTATTTATTACTGCTTGGTAGTAACTTGATTAAAGTGTAGCTATCATTCTAAGTCTTTTGGATTAAGCACTTGGGCTTCAGACCAGTTGTTTTACATTAGGAAGGTTTGTGGCCTGCACTGTGGTGGCAGGACAGGTAGCTTACATCCTTCTAAGTTGGGAACTGCTGATTGAGGGCTCAGTGTCTGTTATTCTAAATGTGTAGTAGTTCTGGTTTAAGCACTTGGGCTTCAGGCCAGTTATTTTACATTAAGAAGGTTTGTGGTCTGCACTGTTATGGGGGGAGAGGCTGGACTCTGCCCTTCTGAGCTGGGAATTTCTGGTTAAAGGCTTATAGTGCCTGCATATTTGAACTGTTTCTTACTGAAATTGGTACACCTTGCTTGCTGTAGCATAGACTAGATCCAGGCCTGCCGAATCTAGCTTTGTTTGTATGCTTGTTGTTTGTTTGCTTGTTATTTCCCTGAAATGCTAATTCCACCTAAAACGTGGCTTTTCAGCACTTCTGTGGATCCCTAGTGATATCTGCATTGCTTACTGTACTTATTTCCTTCTTTCACTTGAATGAAAGTTACTGTTTGTCATTTTTGCATTTAAGTTACCTGTAGCACATTGCATTTAAGTTACCTGGCACTTGCTCACTAAAGAAATTATATAAGTCAGCACTAAAAAATTAAAAGCACTACTCCCTCACAAACTCCTCTTGAGTACCTTGTTCCCCATTGGCCCTTTTTTTTCAATTATAAAGGAATTCCCAATACTATTCTAGCATGTCCAAAGGTCAGTTGTCAATCTCCTCTCCAGTCCAGCTGGTGAATCTGGGAATCTTGAAGCAATGTTACAACTGCCTCATGTACACAGACAACCCTCTCCTCCTCCCAACAAATTCCAACACATGTGAGAGATGCAACCATATAGCCAAACTGGAGGCTAAGCTCTCTCAACTCAGTACTGGCGCAACCAGTCAGGAGGAAAAGGAAACCACACTCACTACAATTCCAGTCTCACATAGACCTACCACGACAGCAAACCAAACACATAAACTCACAAAACATACTGGAGGCTCTAAATAAAAATCTGCCTAAGCATCAGAGACCTCCAAAGCAGACACCCAAAACAAAACATGCAACACATAGCTCACAAAGCCAGTCACAGCCCTTAAGGCTAAACAACACACCTGACACACTTGTAATAGGTGACTCAGGCACACTGACGTCCTGCTCACTAGGCTGAACAAGGAGAAGGTCATGGTGAGCTGCCTGTCGGGCGCTAGGATCCGCCACATAACACAAGCACTCAGGTCACTCCAAGGCAAGTACAAATATGACTCAGTCATTGTCCATGCTGGTGTGAATGACCTGAGACTACATGAAAAGAGACATAAAGGAGCTCTCTGAGCATGTAGCCCAGACCTTGAGTAGCATCTTACCCTCACCAAGAATGATGCCACAATATGAAGACAAGATGATCAATTTCAACAATTGGCTTAAGTAATGGTGTCATTCAAAGGGGATCCAATGCCTGTCAGCCTGGGATGACATGCTCGACAAACTAGGGACAGCTTGCACCTATCACCCCTGGGCTTTCAGATATTGGCAAAGGCTCTTGCTACCCCCATAGTGCCTTTTTTAGGCAAGGCTCAAAAGACAAAGCCACCTCCATAGGTATCACAAGGGATAAGAAACTAAGAGTAGTGCTACTCAATGCCAGAAGTCTAAACCTCAAGATGCATGCACTCGAAACTCTCCTTAGCATGGAGAACATCGATATCTGTGCAGTAACTGAAACCTGGTTCAAGGCAGCACTACCAGGTTATACCTCATACCATGCTTTTCAGCCCCAAAACTTGGGCCTAAACCACAAAAGGAGGAGTATCAATATTCGTCAAAGATACCCACACCTCCAGGTTGGTGGCACAGCACGAAGCATCAGAGACTATCCATGTGCAACTAACAGTGGGTAAAACTGCCTTCCAGTTTATAGCCTGCTACAGACCACCCTCCCAAACCCAGGAACTCCACTCGGCCTTCCTGAGAACACTGGAAAATATGAAGGTCTCTCCAAACACCATTATATTGGGCGACTTCAACTACCCAAGCATAGACTAGGAGCATTACTCTAGCTCCAACACCCTAGCCCAAAGGTTCCTAGAATTTATAAACTCAAATGCTATGGAACAACTTGTTACCACTCCCACAAGAGGGGAAAACATACTGGACCTGATCATCACCAACATGGGGACTCTATGCTCCAGACCAGAAGTGTATCCCTCACTGGTAAGATCAGACCATAAACTAATCTCACTATATATTCACATCCCGACCCCACCCCCTGCCCAGAAAACCACAGTGAAAAACTTCTCTAAAGCAAATTTCACACTCCTCAAAACTGAGGTGGAATCCTTCAAAGCCCCGGCTTGTGGAAAATACGCCCAGACCGCAGAATCCTTTATAAACGCATTCTATGAACACCTTCAGGAATGCATGGATCATGCAATCCCAAATAAAACCAAGACCCAGTCCTCCAAAGGCAGATGTCCTGTCTGGTGGACCCCAGCCATAAACAAACTATACAATAGAAGGAGGAAGCTACTACATGATAGAGCAAAATCCCAAAAGGGAAGGCATCTCTGATCAGTATTAGCAAAAAACTACGGGCACTCATAAAATCATCTAAGGTCAGCTTTGAGAGAAAAATTGCACAGGACACTAAGGATAATCACAAGGCTTTCTTTAGTTATGTTAGGAACCTGGGTGGGAATTCCCAGATATGCTCAGAATTAGTCCAAAATGACAAAAAATACACCAAACCCACAGACATTGCCAACATCCTAGCTGACAGGTTCAGCACAAACTTCTCCCCCCCCCCACCAAAAGGGCAAATATCTATCCCAGCAGAGTGCTACCCCCCTGACATCTCAGATGCTCAGGTAAGAGCCGCCCTCCAAAGCAAAAACACAGCATCAATGGGACCGGACGGTGTCCCGGGCTGCGTCCTACATGAACTCCAAGAAGAGCTAAACCCAAACATAAAACTACTGTTCAATCTCAGCCTTACTACAGGATATGTACCCAAAGAGTGGCGTACAGCAACGGTGGTCCCTCTCCACAAAGGTGGTGCCTCAACGGATCCTGGAAACTATCGCCCCATAAGCATGACTAGCTTGGTCTGCAAAGCTATGGAAAGGATCATCATGGACCTTATAAATAAAGATATTGGGGACCTACAGACACTGGATCCTACTCAGTTCGGCTTTGTTAAGGGCAGATCCTGCCTCTTAAACCTGGTCGATTTCTTTGAAACAGTCACCAAGGCCATTGACGAGGGGAAGGTGGTCCACACAGCCTACCTGGACCTAGTAAAAGCCTTCGATACAATACCCCACTTTGGCATTATAGATTAGCTCACCAGCTTAAATATAAACCCCTATGTCACTAGATGGGTTGCAAACTGGCTCAAGGACAGAAGCCACATGGTTAGAATTTCTGGAGCCATGTCAGACTCCAAACCAGTTACAAGTGGCGTCCCACAAGGCTCAGTCCTGGGACCTCTCTTGTTTGGTATATATTTCTCAGAAGTACAGGCCAACATGGAAGGACTGTGGCTGACCAAGTTCGCAGATGACTGCAAACTGGGAGCCATAATCGACTCTCTCCAGCCGAAAGAAGCATCCTCCAAAAGGGCCTCATAGAAACAGACAACTGGTGCCAGAGCCATGGCCTCAAGCTAAACGCCAAAAAGTGTATAGTCATCCCTTTGGCAAAAACAGTGCCACAAATTACCACATAAGTGGTAATCCATTAAGTACGGAAGAAGTAATTAGGGACCTGGGGACCCAAGTTGATAGCAATCTCTCATTTGACAACCACGTGGCCAAAGTGGTTAGAAAAACATTTTATATAGCCCACCTAATCATGAAGGGATTCACATATAGATCAGGGGAGGTCATCGTGCCTCTTTACTCATCCCTCATCAGGCCCATAATTGAGTACAATGCCCCCCTTTGGGATGTACCTTACCAGACACATGCAGCAACTGGAAAGACCCCAAAAGTACCTCACCAAGAGGATCAAAGGGCTCAAACAGATGCCATATGCTGCCCGGTTAAAGAAACTCCAGCTCTACTCAGTGGCATACCGCCTGCTCAGAGGTGATCTGTGCCTGACATATAAAGCCATGTCCAACCCGGAATTAATGGACATGCTGCACCTCAGAAAATCTAATCCCATCGAGCCACGCTCGAGAGACTTGAACCTCAGCACTAAAATAAATAGGACATGCTGGAGGGACAGATTCATAACCCAGAGGCTCCCTTCACTCTGGAATAAAATCCCAGTCCAGGTTAGGCAGAGTCCCTCATTGACTCTCTTCAAGAGGAATCTTGATGAGTGGTTTACCCCGGGTATCACTTCTGTGTCACTGTTAGACAGAGGCACAGTATACTAACCTCGAAAAAGGGCATAGCAAAATTAATTTAAAATGGGTGGCGAAAGCCAAACACACTCTGGCTAGACTTATAAATGCCCTAGGGCAGATAGCCTAGTATGAACCTATGAACCTATGAACCTATGTAATTATTATTTCATAATGAAGTGATTTCCAACCATTAGTTTAGAAGGAGCTAGGAGATCAGGCACCTGTATTTGAGGATGTTTCTTTTGTCATCAGTAAGTTTTACTGGATGATCTTAAGAGTCATTCAGTTTTGTACTTATGGAAGAGTGAACAGTGAGAGGGAATTTGCAGTTTTGTATATTTTTTTTGGGGGGGGCAGTGAGGTGGATGTAATTTATTCTGTTAATGAAAGACTCCATCCAAGCTTATTAAACAGTTCACATGTGAGTCCAGTCCAATTGTTGTACAGCACTCTGTGTAAAACTATACATTAAGATTGGCTGTGGGTGTATTCCACATAGTAATTTAGGTATGAACGTCAGTTCACCAAGTTTTTCATGAAAGATGGAAATAGACAATATTTTATGCATCATAGTTCTCAGCCTTTTGTGTATATATATACTAGCTGTATTTTTGACATGTTCAGAAAAAAAATATTGATTATAAATTGTTATACCCATTTGTATTGCTCAAATGATATGGGTGATTACATTATTCATGGAAATAGAAGTAGGACTACATACATTGTATTTTAGGCTGAAGATCGTGAGTTTGGTTTTCTTTTCACCATCAATTTAGATACATGGAGCTAAGACAAGAGTATTCTTTGAAAGGAAATCAGCAAAGTCAGCGGCAGAAAAGCAAAACAGTGCGGCCTTCTTCACAAAAGGCTGTTGTTGCACATGTTAATACTGGTGCATCAAAAAATCTCTCTCTCATTTTATATATATATATATATATATATATATATATATATATATATATATATATATATATGTTAGTGTTAAATGTGTCTTATGAAAACTGAACCAAGGCAATATGAAAACTTACTGAATGTATGGATTGCCATCAATCCTAGTAATATATGATAGCTAAACTGGCTCTACAGTTTCACAGAATATAGTTAAAAATAAAATGAAGTACATCATAAAACTGTCACTGACAAGAAGGAAACTGAAGTGGATAATATTTAAAGTAGTGGTTGTCATAGATCAGCTCGGTGACATAAAAGGATAAATCCCTGACTGTGACCAAAATATTCTGTGATCAGTTAATGGTGTGCGTAGTAGAAGTCACAGAGAAGGGAGAGAGGAGTGATGACCCGATGTCTGAAGACCTCCCTCAAGGTGGAGGATTGAGTGTGCATCCCTGGAGTACATCCATGTTATGATCCTTGAGGAAGACTAGAGATCATGCAGAGATATTTCCTTACATTGAGGGAACTTTTTCAGACCTTATGTCACTTGCCTACTCATCAACTTCTGAATCACTTCAAAATGTCCTTTAGTGACTCCTCCCTTTTCTGCTGCTTTTCTCAGTTTTTGCAAATGCCCAGCATAATTACACAACCAACAAGTAAGCACAGAATGGTAAAGATTCCACACTGATTCATTGCTCTAATTAACCTGAACCTCTTCTGCAAGATCTTGAACATCCAGCCCCCCTGCAAAGCAAACTAAAATAAATGAAAAGAAAACAAAGATAAAATTATTTGGTGTAAAATCAAAATAAAAAATAAGACATGTATTGTTATCTCCTAAGGCAAAACTTATATTTTTTTCAGTTGGAATATTTGGCTGTAAATATAAACAGTAAACAAAATAATGTGTGGACCTATCACAAAAAGCTAGGCATCAACCCCTATATCACTATGTGGGTTGCAAACTGGTTCACAGGTAGAACTCACAGTGTGAAAGCAGCTGACTCCAAGTCAGACTGCCGACCAGTCACGAGTGGAGTCCCACAGGATTCGGTCCTGGGTCCTCTCCTGCTTGGTGTCTACTTCTTTGAAGTCCAGGACAACACGAAGGGACTCTGGCTGACAAAGTTCACAGACAATTGCAAGTTGGGAGCTATTAACTCCCCATGTGATGTTGACATCCTACAGAAAAGCCTCACTGAGACCGACTGGTGTCAGAACCATGGCCCTAACCTCAATGCCAAAAAATGTGTCATCATCCCCTTTGGGAAAAACCCAGTTCCCATGAATTACCACATCAATGGTAGTCCACTGAACACAGAAGGCGTTATAAGAGATCTGAGAACACAGGTTGACAGCAACCACTCTTTTGACTACCACATTGCAACAGTGGTCAGAAAGTCCTTCTATGTGGCACATCTCATCACTAAGGGTTTTGCATCCAGGAAGAAAGAGGTCATTGTCTCCCTCTACTCTTCTCTCATTAGGCCAATCATCGAGTACAGTGCCCCATTTGGCATATACCTCACTAGACATCTGCAACAACTGGAGAGGCTGCAAAAGTACCTCACAAAGAGGATCCTAGCTCTTAAACACTTGTTCTATATGGACAGACTCAAAAAACTTCCAACTATTCTCTGTCCCATATCGCCTACTTAGAGGCGATCTCTGCTTGACTTACAAGGCCATGTCTGACCCAGCTCTGTTAGAAATGCTACATCTAAAGAAATCCCAATCCCTCCACACTACATGCTCCAGAGACCTCAACCTCATTACCACAATCAACAGAACAAGCTGGAGGGGCAGGTTTATAGCCCAGAGAATGCCCATGCTGTGGAATAGACTTCCCATACATGTCAAGCAGAGCACCTCACTGGCCCTCTTCAAGAGAAATCTTGATGAGTGGATGGGAAATAGAAAATTCACCCCAGGGATCCCTCCAGTGGCTTTACTTGACAGAGGCACTGGGAACTAAGGTCAGGTGGCACAATCCCAGGGTAATCCTATGGTCTAGGCTTGTAAGGGCTCCAGGGCCACTAGCCTAGTACACACCTATGAACCTATGAAAGCCTGGAGTATTTTATCTACAGCCTTCATCTAAGAAACAACTAGCTGATACTACATCTTGTCAGATTGCACTACTGAACAGTAGTGGAGACCAAAGTACACAAAATCAAATACAATTAGTTGAACTAAACTAATAATAAAATAGCAGACCTCCACTCATTCTTTCATCATTATACATCTCCTTAGTCAGTATCATCATGATTCAAACTAAATTCCAAAATTTCTGTTGTTTTAGTATCATTCACTCACAAATTACTTCATATGGATCAAAATTCTGGCCCTGAAAATCTATTTGTCAAGCATGTGCCCACTATGTACGTATATTCTCCCAACCAGAATTTATGGTACGTAAGCAAAACACCCCAAAGATTGTCATTAAAACCCTATCTAAATTTTATAACCTCCTTTACTCCCTCCCTTTATCCAGTTTAAGGCAGTAGCACTTAAGGAATACTTGTAAGTCTCTGGCCCAGGCACTATCTGTTGTATTACCTAATCTGTTTGAATTAAACTCACACTGTTAGCAATCTATATTGTTTTTAGGTGCAGCCAGAATCTTGAACTGCTAATCTCTAAAAAAGTGAGACAATTTTCATGTTGTATGTAATATTTTCTGTGTTTCTGTACAATTAAGATATTATAACATTTATGGGTATAGGGCAGCTGGTCGAACAATCAGCAATGTCAATACCCAAAATATCAATGCTATTATGTCAAAACAACTAACATCAACACATTCTGGGGGTGCTCCAGGGATAACCCCAAAGGGGAGTAAACCAATTGCTGAAAAACAAGTAGCAGCTGAAATACAGAAATCTATGGAGAAAGAGTGGTTGACTGGGGCTGCATTAATTGACTTATTTAAAAGTGCAGACCACTAACTACTAACACAAGAATTTCATACCCTAGGATTTTCTGACAGCACAGGTAAGTGCTTTAAAAAGTATTTAACCACCAAAACTTTCATGGTGCAGAAAGGTAAACTATTCGCTATCACAGACGCCTGCTAAACCCGAGTCTGACAAGGCTGTATACTTGGTCCTATTGTGTTTTTTTCTATTTATAAATGATATAATGACAGCCATCCCTCCTTCAAGCTTCACACTTTATGCTGACTGCATACTACAATGTGTAATTCTAATGAAGTGTTAAAAATTTAAAAGAAACAAACTTGGTTAGGATAATAGTGTACTATAACTGCATATTTTCTTGCTAATCATTTCAGAAGTGTTCATCTAAAATTTGTTACTGGTTCACACCTTCAGGGATTTTTGTGGGACAATGTTGCTACCACTGATTATACATTGAAGAGCAATGGAGAAGCTCAATGCATTTCTTTTGTCACCCCCCAGAACAACCTGAAATGAAATTTCCATTTACTGCCCTTTTTATGATGAAGTTGGATAAATGTCAGGGTGTGGGAACTGACATTTCCTTGCCTTCTGCTGACCTCTGTCAGTGAAACTTACTAGCAGAGGAGTTTTGTGGAGTAGTTGAAATGGGGGTGTTGCTCCCAATGCAGAGGGTATGGTGGATACTTTTTTCACACTTCTTTTTTGTATTCAACAAGAAAGCCAGACATAACAACTTAACTATTGAATATACAATTGTAACAGTTCACAAACATTGTTATACTGATGAGTGATTACCTAGCACATCATCTATCTTATTACTAATTAACAAGAAGCACTGTCTTAGATAAATCAGTTCAACAGTTGGCACTTTTTAAATGCTTTGACTGTAACTTTGTTCTTTAACATGTTTCCATACGTATATATAGTGTCAGCCACTCAAACATAATATACTTTACCCAAGAAGAAAGAATTGGAGCATGTTAATTTTATTCCCCTTTTAAAAAATCAGAAACTAAACATATGAATTCCAGTCTAGTAAAGTTGATTAATGATATCTTTAGTTTTACAAATGCATCTTCCATCAATTTCTACATAATTTTCAAAGTAGCTATATATTCACAAGTCTACTTCAGAATAGTGAAATTCCAAAACGCCACAGACCAAAATGCTGAGACGAGAATCGCAAAAGTTAAAATGCTGAACCATGTAAGTATTCACAGGGCAAGTAAACAGTTGCCCAACATGGCGAATCATGCCCTTTTCTCCACTGTAGTGTGATGCCGAAGTTTGTATATATAGTTAATGGGGGTGGGGAGGCGCAGCCCCCCACATCGGGGTGTGCGTGGAGTGTAGCCCCCACCTAGGTGGGCTTTAGATAGTGCGATGTGTTTTAATGTGGTGTTGGGCAAGTGTTTATTTGCCCTGGGAATAATTACATGGTTCAGCATTTTAACATTCGTGATTCACGTCTCAGCGTTTTAGTCTACGGCATTTTGATATTTCGATATTATGAAGTAGATTCATATTCACATATGTTTTGCATGAACGTTGCTGACAAGTGATTTTCCCATTACCCAGCTTTTCCGTTATTAAAACCACATCCCATAACATTACAGATGTCTACTTTAACTCTTCAAAAACTATCTTTATACTTAAAGAAAATGCTAATCCCAAGGATCCTAAGAGCTATACACCCATTTCTTAAATTTACTTAGATGCCAAAATACTTACAACAATAATGGCTAATAGACTGAAATCTATAGTAATACATATTATATCACCAGAACAATCAGGGTTTATCTCATTTATACAATCCTGTGACAATACTCTTACTTTGGAAACACTAATGAGATTTTCCCTCCAAAAGAAATGCCCAATATTTGCGCTAGTTTTGGATGCATATAAAGCTTTTGACAGACTCAACGTAAACTTTTTGCTATCGGTCTTACCTTATTTTGCATTCCCCCCAAATTGTATCCAGTTTATTAAGACAATATATGATAAGGCATATGCCGTCCTATACATAAATAAAAGTTTATCTAACAAAATTGTTATTAAGAATGGAACTAGACAAGGTTGTTCGTTATCCCCGTAACTTTTTAATCTATACAGGGAACCCTTATTTTTGCTAATAAAGCAAGCTACCTATCATAGCCTTCCAATAATCTTTAACACCAGACAAACCTTAGCAGCATTCATAGATGATTTGAATTTATACTTCACTTTACCAAGATCTGACATACCAAAACTACTGAAACTTTTTCGAACCTATCTAATTATAAACTGAATCTTGACAAATCTGCAGTATTCCCTATAAACTCAACCAATTTACTATCATTATAACCGCGCCCAACAGTAATTAAAATAAAAAAATCCATAAGGTATCTGGGGATTTCATTTTATCAAAATACAGCAGAATTCTATCAAAATAACATTGTAAAAATATGGCAAAGTATAACACAAGATTGCAAAAGATGGGATAATTGTAAGCTACCTTGCTTGTCCAAAGTCATAATTGTAAAGATGAACATATTTCCTAGGTTTGTATATGTATTTATGGTTTCTCAAGTAATAATATATAACAAGTTCTTTAAAAGGTTTCATTCAAACTTGGCTAAATTTATTTGGTCCCCAAAAACCGTTAGGCTTTCTTATTATAAACTAATGCAACCAAAAACAAATGGTGGACTTAGTCTACCAGATTTCAGACTGATCCTTGCATTCTCTATGCCTTTCACAGCATGCAAGATTGGTGCAGGAGCTCTAGCAGGCAATATGTCTGCCGTGTGACCCAGGAACAGCCTGCAGGGGCATGCACGAGCGCTCCTGCACTAGTCCTGCATGAACTAAGCCCCAGTATGCAAATCACCCTATTTTCAGGAGAAATCCATGCAAATTAGGTGATTTTGCGATCCAGGAAGCTTGCAACCAGCCATGCAGCACTAGTGCAATCTTTAGAAATATACTCGGTTAGTAACCGAGTACATTTCTGCAAAATCCAAAACGGAGCAGCTCCAAATAAAGGCTGCATATCACTTAGGAAGCATGCCAATGGCCAATTATAAGGTCATTGGCATTGCAATCAGTGAAAAAAAAAATGTTATTTATTTTTAGCCAATCTCGACTGTTTAAGCGTAGGGCAGCGGCGCAAATGGGATCGGGAGGGAAATAACAAAATGAACCTAAATTAAGCATTCTAACTAAACTATTCTACCATACAAGCCAATGGCAGGCAGAAGACAACATGGCCAGTAAGTAGTGGTTGCTAAGGGGAGAGGCTCAGTGTGAGACATGTAACTATGCATTAGCAGACAATCCTGTGCAAATGAGGGGAATGATAGTGAATCCCAGATTTCCCCAGCATGCTAGTCAGGTCCCAACAGTGTAAGAGTAGGAATAGCTTGGTGCAAGCCTAGGAGTTAGGTGACATCATGGGTGTGTGTGTCAGGCATACTGTAAGTAGACTGGAGCCCTGTGGCTCAGTTTTGCGCCTAGCTTAGCACAGCTAAGCTAGGGGGTGTGTCTGAATCTGCCTAGCACTCTTTACATTGCCTAAGCGGGTGTGCACACCGTGCACTGAGTTTTACAGGAAGAAAAAAAAAGTTAAACCAGGAAATAGCAGCACTGTGCACATTTGAGCACTCTGTTTGTGCAGCGAGCCCCTGGGCTTAAACAGGAAGGCAATGGGAAGGGAAAACAGCAGTAGGAAGTTAATCAAGGAGAAGTAACATAGCTGGCAGGTGAAATGTGTCAGAATCAGCCAGTTACACAGGCAGCAGACCAGCCCAGCCCAGAACACTACTATAAACTATGCAAACACCTTCCCCTCTGTTTTCCCATACTCTACACCACCAATGTATAGAAGTGGAGAACTTTTAACAAACAAACCTACAAAATGAGAGGGGCTGCAGCAGGCGACATAGAACAACATGTGCAAGAGGCTGAGGGTGGTGAGGATGTGAATGCTGCCGAGCAATCCACAGTGAAGAGACAGAGAAGAGTGTACAGAACCAGGGCAACCTACCAGGGGCTACATGAGCTGGAGATATTGGAGACCTATAGGGTGGACAGGGACCTCCTACAGCAAATAGTTAAGCTGTGCCAGCCATGACTGACACACCAAACTGACCGAGGGGATCCCATCCCAGTGGATACCAAGGTATGTGTAGGCTTAGGAATACTAGCCATAGGTACCTCCCAAAGCTCAACTGGGGATATCATGGGGATCTCACAGGCATCAGCATCCAGAGTATTCCACCAGTTCCTGGATGCCATGTCAGCACATGCCAGTGAGCACGCATATTTCCCCAGCACCCGTGAGGTGTTGGCCAGCAATATGCGTCTCTTCCACCAAATAGCAGAATACCCTGAGGTAATGAGTGCTATACACTGCACGCACATATGCATCAAAGCACCACCGGGTGATCAGGGCAGGGCCTACATCAACCGCAGGGGCATCCCCTCCATCAACTGCCAGGTCATGTGTGATGACCAGGGCATAATGAATGTGTGAGCTGGCTGTCCTGGAAGCTATCATGATTCCCACATTTGGCATCTGATGCAGCTGTACCAGAGATACGCCAATGGTGACATCCCCTACCATCACCTAGTGGGGGATGCCGGCTATTCACTGGAGTCGTGGCTGATGACACCCATCAGAAATGCACACACACCTGAAGAAGAGCGCCATAATGAGGCACACGCACAGACCAGACTTATAATAGAGCATGTGTTTGGGATGCTCAAGGTCACAGTTCCAGTATCTGGACACATCCGGTGGAGCCTTGCAGTACTCACCAGCTACATGTACCCAGATCACTATGGCATGTGCCATGCTACACAATATGATCCTGTGGAAGAGCATGGGGCAGGGCCACACAGCCCCCCACCAATGCCAAGGCCTGCACAGGCACAGAGTGACTCGGAGGAGGAGGAACAACCTGAGTCTGCCCCAGCAGGCAGATGGATGCATGCCCAGTATGCCGAGGCCACGGCAAAGAGACAATGCATAGCACATACACTGACACAGTAGGGACCCAGGGAATGACACCTCTTTCCAACTCACACATACAGTAAAAGGGATGCCAAACATGACACTACCTGTGCTTAACCATGTATGGGGAGTGTACTATGTGCATCCAACATAGGCAGCCCACCAGCACCATCCGCAATCCTGGCACACCCACAAGGTAAGTCAATCAACCTACAAATTGCCAAATGGAGTAGAATGTGTCGTTACCTGTATCTATGGTATGGATACGAGCATGCAAGGGAATTGGGTGGCTGAATGTTATGGCAGAAGAAAGTAGACACCCATAGTGGCACCATGACATTTGTAACACATACTGGAGTCACAATAGTAGCCAGTACTACACAGGGTGACATAACCCACTGCAGGAAATGTGCTGGGAGACAGGTGTGTCCATATGACTCACACATGCCAGTCAGGGGAGGTTCACATACCCAACAATAGTCCCAGCCAGCAGGACAGGTGTAGACAAATCCAAACAGAGCCTGTGCCATGGCCTCTGAATGATGCCTATGGGTAAACTCTCCCCCCCATGCCTACACAAATAGACTACAGCAGGTCAGGCAGTGGGACGTTACTTCTGAAGGGTAGGAAGTCAGACACTAATATGTAGGGTAAACAAAGCTATGATCTGTAGTACACTGGTATGCCTCTAGTCAGCATGATAGGTAAGAATACAGAATTAAATGGAGTACCTGACATATCAGTACAGTTCTAACAGATGTGTACAAGTGTCAGGTGTGCCCCCCATACTACATAGTAATGTAATAACAGTTAGGTGTGCCCCCCAATCCTGTGTAGAAATGTAGAAATAGTCAGGTGTGCCCCCACCCTACGTAGTAATGTAATAACAGTCAGGTGTGCCCCCAATCCTGTGTAGCAATGTAGAAATAGTCAAGTGTGCCCCCCATCCTATGTAGTAGTGTAATAACAGTCAGGTGTGCCCTCCCAATCCTGTGTAGAAATCTAGAAATAGTCAGGTGTGCCCCCCACCCTACGTAGAAATGTAGTAACAGTCAGGTGTGCCTCCCCAATCCTGTGCAAAAATGTAGAAATAGTCAGGTGTGCCCTCCATCCTATGCAGAAATGTAGTAACAGTCAATGGCAAATGATCGACTGATACCCTGCAGAAACAGCATGCTACCTGTAGGTGTACAACACAAAGGTCAGCACTGCAGTACAAACTACCGGGACTCTATCCACACATTCAATAGAGACGGGCATACTGGGTATAGGTTCATAGGTTCATACTAGGCTATTTGCCCTAGGGCATTTATAAGCTTAGCCAGAGTGTGTTTGGCTTTTGCCACCCATTTTAAATTAATTTTGCTATGCTCTTTTTCGAGGTTAGTATACTGTGTCTCTATCTAACAGTGACACAGAAGTGATACCCGGGGTAAACCTACGATCTCCCATCCACTCATCAAGATTCCTCTTGAAGAGAGTCAATGAGGGACTCTGCCTAACCTGGACTGGGATTTTATTCCAGAGTGAAGGGAGCCTCTGGGTTATGAATCTGTCCCTCCAGCATGTCCTGTTTATTTCAGTGCTGAGGTTCAAGTCTCTCGAGCGTGTAGCTCGATGGGATTTGGATTTTCTGAGGTGCAGCATGTCCATCAATTCCGGGTTGGACATGGCTTTATATGTCAGGCACAGATCGCCTCTGAGCAGGCGGTATGCCACTGAGTAGAGCTGGAGTTTCTTTAACTGGGCAGCATATGGCATCTGTTTGAGCCCTTTGATCCTCTTGGTGAGATACTTTTGTGGTCTTTTCAGTTGCTGCTGGTGTGTGGTAAGGTACATCCCAAAAGGGGCATTGTACTCTATTATGGGCCTGATGAGGGATGAGTAAGGAGGCACAATGACCTCCCCTGATCTAGATGTAAATCCCTTCATGATTAGGTGGGCTGTATAAAATGTTTTTATAACCACTTTGGCCACGTGGTTGTCAAATGAGAGATTGCTATCAACTTGGGTCCCCAGGTTCCTAATTACTTCTTCTGTACTTAATGGATTACCACCTATGTGGTAATTTGTGGCACTTTGTTTTGCCAAAGGGATGACTATTCACTTTTTGGTGTTTAGCTTGAGGCCATGGCTCTGGCACCAGTTGTCTGTTTCTATGAGGCCCTTTTGGAGGATGCTTGTGTCAGCTGGAGAGTCGATTATGGCACCCAGTTTGCAGTCATCTGCGAACTTGGTCAGCCACAGTCCTTCCGTGTTGGCCTGTACCTCCGAGAAATATATACCGAACAAGAGAGGTCCCAGGACTGAGCCTTGTGGGACGCCACTTGTAACTGGTTTGGTGTCTGACATGTCTCCACAATTCTAACAATGTGGGCTCTGTCCTTGAGCCAGTTTGCAACCCATCTAGTGACATAGGGGTTTATATTTAAGCTGGTGAGCTTATCTATAATGCCCAAGTGGGTATTGTATCGAAGGCTTTTGCGAGGTCCAGGTAGGCTGTGTGGACCACCTTCCCCTCGTCAATGGCCTTGGTAACTGTTTCAAAGAAATCGACCAGGTTTAAGAGGCAGGATCTGCCCTTAACAAAGCCGAACTGGGTAGGATCCAGTGTCTGTAGGTCCCCAATATCTTTATTTATGAGGTCCATGATGATCCTTTCCATAGCTTTGCAGACCAAGCTAGTCAGGCTAATGCGGCAATAGTTTCCAGGATCCATTGAGGCACCACCTTTGTGGAGAGGGAGCACTGTTGCTGTACGCTACTCTTTGGGTACATATCCTGTAGTAAGGCTGAGATTGAACAGTAGTTTTATGTTTGGGTTTAGCTCTTCTTGGAGTTCATGTAGGACGCAGCCCAGGACACCGTCTGGTTCCATTGATGCTGTGTTTTTTGCTTTGGAGAGGGCGGCTCTTACCTGAGCATCTGAGATGCTCATACACTTAGAGAAATGAAGGCACTGTCAGTCAACAACATACTGAAAGGTCATACTGGGCATGCTCACACACTTAAACACACGAAGGCCATGTCTGCAAACACCAGTGGACCAGATATATCTGGCAGTCACAGATGTTAGTGCAGACACTCCTCAGTATGCAACACTCATGCTTTGCACACACAGTGGATAGGAATACAGACATACATGTAAGGACAACACACTATAATAAGCCAAAGGTAGACGTACATAGATGTGTGGAAGAGGGTGACGGTGACAAGGAGCCATCCAGGCCTGCATCACCCAGCACACAGCCAAAGGGTCACAACCTCATGAGGTTCAGATGTCACTCACCGCAGATACTAGCCACCAGTATCTGTCAGCAGTACAGACTATGTAGTGCACGTGCTAGCTGTGCCACATGACTGTACAATGAAGTAGTCATCTAGCAGCTGTATACACGTACCTGTGTAATATGACCCTGTTTGTGCCCACATGTGGGGTGTCAACCTCTAGATGAATAGGTTATCGCCCATGCACGCACACTGCTCTCCCCATATCCCTACTATGATAAGCCTATTGAGGTCATCCACTGTGACATACACCTTTGGGAGAGTTGTAGTTCAGTAATCTCCATGGTGTGTCCCATAACTGCGTACTGCTGTAGTGTGATAAGCTAGTTAGGTAGGAGTTACAATCCCAGACATGGCAACTGTGTGTGTGGGTGTGTGAGTGTGTGTGTCTGTCTGTCTGTCTGACTCTGTCTGTGTATAGAGCAGTGCTTTTTAGGGTAGTCACACTCCCAACAATTCAAATGCTCTACTTTGGCAAGGCTGCTGATGTCATCCACCTAGAAATACACCTCTGGGAAGGTTGTAGCCCAGTAATCTCCGTAGCATGTCCTATGACTGCATACTTCTGTAGTGTGATAAATTAGTTAGGTAGACGTTCTAATCCCAGACTTGGCAAGTGTGTGTGTGTGTGTCTGTCTGTGTAGATAACAATGTTTTTAGGGTAGTCACAATACCTGCAGTTCAAATGCTCCATTTTGGCAAGGCTGCTGATGTCATCCATCTAGAAATACACTTCTGGGAAGGTTGTAGCCCAGTAATCTCCATAGCACGTCCTATAACTGCGTACTGCTGTATTGTGATAAATTAGTCAGGTAGGAGTTCTATTCCCAATCTTGGCAAGTGTGTGTGTGTGTGTGTGTGTGTGTGTGTGTGTGTGTGTGTGTGTGTGTGTGTGTGTGTGTGTGTGTGTGTGTGTGTGTGCGTGTGTGTGTGTGTGTGTGTGTGTGTGTGTGTGTGTGTGTGTGTGTGTGTGTGTGTGTGTGTGTGTGTCTGTCTGTCTGACTCTTTCTGTGTATAGAGCAATGCTTTTTAGGGTAGTCACACTCCCTACAATTCAAATGCTCTACTTTGGCAAGGCTGCTGATGTCATCCACCTAGGAATACACCTCTGGGAAGGTTGTAGCCCAGTAATCTCCGTAGTATGTCCTATGACTGCGTACTTCTGTAGTGTGATAAATTAGTTAGGTAGAAGTTCTAATCCCAGACTTGGCAAGTGTGTGTGTGTCTGTCTGTGTAGATAACAATGCTTTTTAGGGTAGTCATAATACCTACAATTCAAATGCTTCATTTTGGCAAGGCTGCTGATGTCATCCACCTAGAAATACACTTCTGGGAAGGTTGTAGCCCAGTAATCTCCATAGCACGTCCTATAACTGCATACTGCTGTAGTGTGATAAATTAGTTAGGTAGGAGTTGTACTCCCAATCTTGGCAAGTGTGTGTGTGCGTATGTGTGTGTGTGTGTGTGTGTGTGTGTGTGTGTGTGTGTGTGTGTGTGTGTGTGTGTGTGTGTCTGTCTGTCTGTCTGACACTTTCTGTGTATAGAGCAATGCTTTTTAGGGTAGTCACACTCCCTACAATTCAAATGCTCCACTTTGGCAAGGCTGCTGATGTCATCCACCTAGAAATACACCTCTGGGAAGGTTGTAGCCCAGTAATCTCCATAGCACATCCTATAACTGCATACTGCTGTAGTGTGATAAAATAGGTGTCTTTCAGCTTTTCCCGGTTAGGGGTCGCCACAGCTGAACTCCAGTCCTCTAATAATTGGCAGTAGATTTTTACGTGCCAAGTTGCCAGCTCTGATGCACAACCTTCAACGAAGGTACGCGCATTCACGCATGTCTCCACACAGAAGATGCTCTAGCTGAGAATCAAACAGGACGTCTTTCTGTGAGGCGACAATGCTACTGCAGCACCACCACCGCAGTAGTGCAATAAAATAGGTAAGAGTTCTAATCCCAGACTTGGCAAGTGTGTGTGTGTCTGTCTGTGTAGAGAGCAATGCTTTTTAGGGTAGTCACAATACCTACAATTCAAGTGCTCCACTTTGGCAAGGCTGCTGATGTCATCCCCCTAGAAATACACCTCTGGGAAGGTTGTAGCCCACTAATCTCCATAGGGTGTTCTATAACTGAGTACTGCTGTAGTGTGATAAATTAGTTAGGTAGGAGTTCTAATCCCAGACTTGGCAAGTGTGTGTGTCTGTGCATTTGTGTGTGTCTGCCTGACTCTGTCTGTGTAAAGAGCAATGCTTTTTAGGGTAGTCACACTCCCTACAAGTCAAATGCTCTACCTTGGCAAGGCTGCTGATGTCATTCACCTAGAAATACACCTCTGGGACGGTTGTAGCCCAGTAATCTCCGTAGTACATCCTATAACTGTGTACTGCTGTAGTATGATAAATTAGTTAGGTAGGAGTTCTAATCCCAGACTTGGCAAGTGTGTGTGTGTGTGTGTGTGTGTGTGTGTGTGTGTGTGTGTGTGTGTGTGTGTGTGTGTGTGTGTGTCTGACTCTGTGGAGAGAGCAATGCTTTTTAGGATAGTCACACACCACACAATTCAAATGCTCTACTTTGGTAAGGCTGCTGATGTCATCCACCTAGACATACACCTCTGGGAAGGATGTAGCCCAGTATCCTCCGTAGCGAGTGCTGTAACTGTGTACTGCTGTAGACTGGGCAGTGTGTGGTGCCTTTGGTTTCATGTGTTACCCGCAGAGCACCTATCTGTGAACTGCAGAAGGTAGTGTGAGGATTGCAGTCTGTAGATGGTGGAACTGTGACAGTTACTGACTTCATATCTTTTATAGGACATATGTTGCAACAAACCCTGTTACAACAGTAAATGTATGAGGTTATCACAGCAACATGTCAATACCGGCCCTGTGTATATGCTTTTAGCCACACCTCTGTCAACCTTTTTACATATGTCAAGCATTAAGATGTGCAATGGTGCTGTACACCATAATTAGTGACATCACATAAGATAACAAGCCAGTGAGATATTAGACTGCTACACATGTTATGTAGGGGTTATAGTTCATAGGTTCATAGATTAGTACTAAGCTAACTGCCCTTGTGAGCCATTTTAAGCCTAGCCAGTTATCCCTTGTGAGACTCAAACCCTGCACGGCAGACACCTTAACCATTAGGCCCCCCTCTCAACCCCATAACCTGGACATTCGGTGGTTGTGTGTACAGTACTGAGGTCTATGTACTTACAGTGAATGTTGACAATGTGTGTAATGTTAATATGTATGTTGGCCTGTGAACAGACTGTGGTAGATGTCATTGTTCATGGTCCCATCCTATCTGATGTTACATGCTGCTCCACTGTATGTTACCATATCAGCTTACATGTCTGTAGGGACATACACACACATGTTCCATACCACAGAAAGGCATCGGACCAGACTGTGTATTGGCCCAGTATATGTAGGGTTTGTGTGTGAGTGGCACATATGAGAATGGTGTTGAACAGATAGTCCATATACTGTAATAATATGCTAGCATTTCATATGTGGCTGTGGCTGTGTTCACATTGACTGTAGCTATGCACTGTCACACAGGTGCTGTGACATGCCTGTAGAGCCTGCTATATATGCAGGTACATGTACATTCTCCCATAGGAAATGTAGGCCAGTGTTGAGCCAGTCTGCCTGTAGCCTGCACAGTGCTTTGTTACATGCCTAACAGCTTAGTGTACTTACCCAGTGAGATGTTTTGTCCAGATACTTGCCAGATGTACTGCTGCCGGGCCTCCATTAACAGTCATGTATGACAGACAGAGCAGTGGGATGCTGTACACATGTATGTCAATATCTAGTGGCTAGTATGTGGCCATGGCACCTCTGTACCAGTGGTTGGTATGTGTCAGGACAGACAGGGGTGTGTGAATGCATAACCTATGGGGGCATATGTATACCAGTCATTACATGTTATACCCATCTACATGGCTGTTAACATCCACATTGTCAGGCTTGGTCCACATGTTTTGCACTAAGGAGTTCTGTGTATACCTCTGGACTGTCAAGAGTGTGTCAGAATGTCCACATATATTAGCCAATTTTTCTGCTGTAGTCCACAGTAGCATTACATGGTAGCTGCGGTACTGTACTATGATGTCCTTAGGATGTCTGTCAGTAGCCAATGGCGCACATGTGAAAAGCAGATGTGACCTCCCACACACACCATGTCTGTGAAGACAATCGCTATTACAGTAGCAATAGTCTACTGATATACCTGTTAGACATGCCTAACATCCCCTTGCACTACGTAATTGGGACTATAGGGGTTAAGGTAGGCCTACACTCCATGTTCAGGGCATATGGTGAAAATATATGTATATATAATTATCCAGATATGTATATAGATATATACACATATACATATCGACATATATAGACGGGTATGTATATGTACGTAGATATACATATGCACACCCAGATATATACATATACAGAGCAATATATGTCTACACATATACAGATAGTGATACATATGCACATATACATATATCACGCTGCCATTTCTGCCAGTAATCCACTGCTGTTGTATCCCCCACACATACGGTGGGGCTGGAGCCATATATGTGGGTGTTTCACTTACACCATACATGTGTGCCCATATGCACTCCAGAGGCCAGTGTATGTAACAGTGGTATATGGCCCTGTATTATTGAGCCTGGGTGGGAATGCACCATAAATAACCTAGGCTGTTACAATATGTGGGGGTATCAGGTGTGAGCTGCCTTAAGGTATCTGGATGTACAGTACCATACAATTCACCTATTCTGACATTACTTACATAAATTGGGTTAATGCAGGTCTACTGCCTCCTGCCTTACAGACTGTTCTGTTTGTCAATGTGCTTGTGATGGTGTCAGTTATGCCTTGTTATGTGATAGTTACATCCCACTTGATCAACTGAAGTCTTTACTTTAGTGATTGTGTACAGAGAGTAGATAGAGGCTGCTGAACTATACACCTGCATTACTTACTTACTGTTGATTGTTTGGTATCCTGTGGCCCAGTCTGTCTTTACTATTGTACTATTTGAAGGGCTTGGCCTGGACAGCAACAGTTGTGAACCTTTCCAGAATACTGTATTAGTATAACTGTTTCACATTTGCATTACTCTGTTTATATGGATGTCAGTGTCTGAACAGCTATATGACATGGCGTATACATCTGTAATAGTACACAAATAATGGTTTTCCATTTATGCAGACCTGTGTGTTGTGTTTTATCCTGTGACCTCTCTGTGGGTATATGTTGCAGGCAACGACTGTCATTTGTATGGGTGGCTCATCCAGTGTCCAGTCATTAAGGTGTTAACTGTAGGCATAGTGGCTGTTCCATATTGTGTGCACCTACTACATAAGTATCTTACTGAACATATCTCTGCACGTGTATGTGTAGTCACATGTATATATATCTATATATCTATATATAGATATATCTATATATATATCTATATATATATATATATATATATATATATATATATATATATATATATATATATATATATCTGTATCTGCATATATGTGTCTGTGTATATCTATCCTGGGGATGTTGATAGCTTCCACTATTTACATTTCCTAAGGGAGCCAGATTGTACTGCATGATATTTTACCAATATCAGCCTGACATCATACAGGTGGAATGTAGTACTGTTAACACCTTGCGCCCATGTCATGTCAGGTCCTGGTTATGGGATCTGCAACACTTGGTAGTGTATTGCAGGGTGGACATGTTTGGCTTTGGGGGGGTGGGTATACCTATCCATATAAGAAGTATATTGTTTGGGGCCTCTCCACCCCGATAACGGTGCATGTGGACATATATGTTTTAATTAATCTCCCATTGATATCTACGCATGCATGTCCATATATACCTATATATATATATATATATATATATATATATATATATATATATATATATATATATATATATCTGCTTACATATATATAGCTATGTCCGTATAAACGTACATAGATATATATCTGCTTACATATATGTAGTTTGCTGTGTATATGTTGGCATATACGTGTAGACATATATATGTGTTGATGTAGCCATTTGCATGTATATATGTTCAGATATATTTATATATCTATATATATATATCTATATACATATATATATATATATATATATATATATATATATATATATATATGTGCCTATTCTGTTCAGATATTAATATATTTACTCACGCACATACATCTAAATGGTGTAATACATTCTCTGTACTGTTTAATGTCTGGACTGGATATGTTTGTGAAAACAGACTTAAGTATATCTGTCATGGCTTAGTGGTAAATCACTTTGTTTATGGTGTGCAGGGCTCTGGGTTTGAGCCTTACAAAGGCTGTTTATTTTGTTGCTGGGCAGAACACAGGCCATTGGATACAGAGTGATTAAGGCACTTTAAAGCAGTTGTAAGCGGGTTTGAGTGGAGGTAAGCACTGCTAACTTCCGGTTACAGTTTCTTATACTCAGTTAGCTTCTGTATCGCTTAACCTGTGTAGGCATTGCTTACCTCCATGCAAACAGGCTTAAACCTGCTTATTGCTGCTTAAAAGTGCTTACTCCTGCTTAAACCCATGCTAATTTCTTTAAAAGAAAAGAAAAAAGGGTTGGCAGGAAAGTGGTGAAGAAGGGGCACAAAGAGGGAAAGACAGTAGGGAAAATAGCTAAGGATGTGCAGGAAGGGTGCAGGGATGGTCCGTAGCTGCCCATTTCTTCTACAGCAACAGCTGTGCATATGCACTGAATTTAGAAGTAGGCTTGGACACTCAAACCCCTGAGAGAAGGGTGAGGACAACAATAATAAGTTGTGATGCCAATTAGACTGAATTACATGTGTCCAGTGGACATGTGTACAAAATGAACAGCTATGTATGGGGCGAGATCTTTTTGTGGGAACAGATTGCCCTTTTTTTTTTTTTTATAGGTGAGAGTGGGATGTTCGGGAGGGGTAGTAGGTATATTTGGGGAGGTAGGTTGGGTAGGGTAAGAGACAAGACAAACAAGAAGCATACAGGGGCAGTATATGACACATGTGAGGGGTAAACACCTTGATGGGGAGGGGTTTTGGGATATTGGAAGCCCACAAGCATCCTAGTGGTAACAGTGGGACTTAGGTCCCCACCCATGCGCAGTCACCACTGCACCTTCACAGACCCAAAGGTGGCTGTGTTGGGTGCTGCGTGGCAGAGCCAGGCTGACTCTCTAATTATGACACACAGCTCTCAAGCTGGCATAGAAGACCAAACTGCTCGTTGATCGCTCTACACACCACAACCCCGACCTGGCAACGGGTGACAGGTGCCTGTCCATGCCCACTCCAGGGGGGGGTGAGCCCCTTCTCCTGAGGCAGTTCCATTCTAAGGTATTGCAGGACCAATGAACAGTGAGGTCCCAGGTTGGCCCCAGACGTGCTTGTGTCTGGTGCCACGGCCAGCTGAGGTGGGACAGGTAGGTCCGCTAGGACCGGCCTTCCCAAGCATGCTATAGTGTTTGCATTTCATCATCATTTGTGAGTTAGTAATAGTCAACACATTCCAGGGTTAGGTATAACAGCATGCATAGATGTTCCCATTAACCCAGACACCAGATACGGAACATATATGGGACCACAGTGGTAATAAGAACAGCATGCAGGTACATTGATGGCACCATGCCACCAGTGTTGGAATAATTCAATATAGCACATGCATGGGAACCATTAACATTTTATCAAACAATTGGACATTATCAGAACATAGGTGTCATTGCATACCGGTTGGGGTGAGTATGTTGATTATTGTTGGTGATATGGTGGGGTGGAGAGAAAGATGTCAATTAGCAACTAGTATATTCCTGTAGTCCACATTACTTTCCTAGTCAGTGCTGTTATCTGTACCTTACAAGTCTTACTACACTACCCTATAGCCTTAGTTTGGACAGTGATATGGCTGCCGTCATCATTACACATGAACCGGTATTACCTGCAGTATACATCTCTTAACTGGTATACCTGTGGATGGAATGTTTGCTAACACTAATTAACTGTCTGTACACATACTCCCAGATTCCAGGTTGATGTTTTGCACTATGCTATCCAACTCTTTCTGCACAGACTCTGGCCATGTGTTGACCACATGCTGGTGTGCCTGGACATATCTAGAATATTGCCCTCTTCCACCTTTAGTGACCTGACACACACGTACACATGCTTTCCTACACAGTTATATTATGTAGCCCAGTGTGGGTGACAGTGACCAGTGATACTTTATTATTCAGAGAAACTGCAACACTCACAATTCCCTACAATACCAGAGTGAACAGTACCAGTACAGGTTATAATGGTCTGTATTTCACAGCACAGTGTTTGTATCCAGTGTACCTGTGAAAGCAATGTTTGTTAGGACTTCCTGACTGTTGCCACACAAGGCTCCAGATTACACATTAGTATTATGCACATACATCTCACTCTGATACTGTACACACTCTAGTCACAGCTTGACAACATGGGAGTGTAGATAGGACATACTTGACATATTACTCTCCTAACAGTTTGGGGGGTTGCTACAGTGACAGGTGTGTTCTCATGATGGTTGACAATCACTTGTATTCCCTCTTTGCTGGCTAAACATCTGGGATCATCCCCCATACTTACCAGGGGGACAGGCAGCAGATTTGGGCACATATACTGGACATAGGTTCATAGGTAGGTACTAGGTTATTTGCCCGAGGGCATTTATAAGCCTAGCCAGGGTGTGTCAGTTTTCACCATCCCATTGATTAATTAACTGAGCCTCTGTCAAGAAGAGCCAGTGAAGTGATCCCAGGGGTGTATTTTCTGTTACCCATCCACTCATCAATGTTTCTCTTGAAGAGTGTTAGTGAGGGGCTCTGCCTAATGTAGTTAGGAATTTTGTTCCAAAGCATGAGGAGTCTCTGTGACAGGAATCATTGCCTCCAGCATGTTCTATTTATTGTTGTGGCAAGGTTTAGCTCACTAGAGCAAGTGGCTCGTAGTGACTTGGATTTCTTTAGGTGGAGCATGTCCATCAATTCTGAGTTGGACATGGATTTGTATGTCAGGCAGAGATCACCTCTGAATAAGCAATATGCCACTGAGTACAGCTGTAGTTTTTCCAGTTGGGCTGCATAGGACATATGTTTGAGATCAGTAATCCTCTTGGTGAGGTACATTTGTGGTCTTTCCAGCTGTTGGAAGTGTCTTGTGAGGTACATCCCAAACGGGGCATTGTCCTCTATGATGGGTCTGATGAGTGACGAGTAGAGATGCACTATAACCTCTTCATTTCTAGATGCGAACCCTTTAGTAATTAGATGGGCTAAATAGAAGGATTTCCTAACTACTTTGACAATATTATTGTCAAAGGAGAGATTACTATCTACCTGGGTCCCCAGATCTCTTATTACCTCTTCTGTATTAAGGGGGCTGCCACCTATGTGGTAATTCATGGATGTTTTGTTTTTCCCAAACAAGATGACTATGCATTTTTTGGCATTTAGCTTGAGACCATGACTTTGACACCAGGTGTCCGTCTCAGTAAGGCCATTTTGGAGAATGTCTATGTCAGCTGGTGAGTCAATTATGGCTCCCAGTTTACAGTCATCAGCGAACTTGGTTAGCCATAGTCCTCCTGTGTTTGCCTGTGCTTCTGAGAAGTATATGCTAAACAGTAGGGGTCCCAGGACCGAGCCTTGTGGGACACCACTTGTGACTGGTTTAGAGTCGGACCTGGAGCCCGGTATTCTTACCGTGTGAGTTCTGTCTGTAAGCCAGTTGGCAACCCATCTCATGATGTAGGGGTTTATGTTCAGGCTGGTGAGTTTTTCTATATTTCCTGAGTGGGGAATGGTGTCAAAAGCCTTGGCAAGGTCAAGGTAGGCTGTGTGAACTACCTTCCCCTCATCTATGGCCTTGGTGACTGTCTCGAAGAAGTCAACCAGGTTTAGTAGGCATGATCTGCCCTTAACAAAGCTGAACTGGGTCGGGTCAAGTGTGTGGAGGTTCCCAATGTCTTTGTTAATGAGTTCCATGATGATGCGCTCCATAGCCTTGCAGACCAGGCTAGTCAGGCTTATGGGGCGATAGTTGCCAGGGTCAGTTGTGGCCCCTCCTTTGTGGAGCGGAATAACTGTTGCTGTGCACCATTCTATGGGCACATAGCCTGTGGAGAGGCTGAGGTTGAACAGTGTATTTAGGTGGGGGGTTAGTTCATGCTGTAGTTCGTGCAAGACGCAGTCTGGGACACCATCTGGCCCCACTGATGCTGTGCTTTTGGCTTTTGAAAGGGCTGTTTACACCAGTGCGTCTGTGATTTCCGGGATACTACACTTTTCCAGTATTGTTGTGGGCCCCTTTGGGATGAGAGGGGGGTGAAGTTTGTACTGAATCTATCTGCCAAGATGTTGGCAATATCAGTGGGTTCAGTATATTTTGTGGTATTTTGCACTAGCTCAGAGCATATCTGCGAGTTGCCACTTAGATTCTTGACATAGCTAAAGAAGGCTTTGTGGTTATCTTTCGAATCCTTGGCTATTTTTGTTTCGAAGTTAGCCTTGGAGGATTTTATGAGGGACCTTAGTTTCTTACTGATACTGATCAGGGATGTCTTTCCTTCTTGGGATTTGCTTTTTTCTGAACTAGTTTCCTCCTTCTATTGTATAACCTGTTTATGGCAAGGGTCCACCAGACTGGTTTCCTTCTCTTAGGGGAGTGAGTCTTGGTTTTGCTAGGGATGGCATGATCCATGCATCCTTGTAAGTGCTCATAGAGTGCATTTGTAAAGGTTTCTGCATCTTGGACAGTGTTATCCTTTAGCATGGGGGCTGTGAAACCTACCACCTCTGTCTTAAGTAAGGTGAAGTTTGCTTTAGAAAAGTTTTTTACTGTGGTTTCCTTAGTTGGGGGTGGTGGTGGGGTGTGGACATCCAGAGTGATTAGTTTATGGTCTGATCTAACCAGTGATGGGTTGACCTCTGGTGTGGAATACCTGTCGCCCATGTTGGTGATGACCAGGTCCAATATGTTTTCACCTCTGGTAGGGGAGTTTACCAGCAGACCCAGGGCATTTGAGATGATAAATTCCAGGAAGCAATGGACCTGGGAGTTTGTACTTGAGTAGTTTTCCCAGTTAATGGTAGGGTAATTGAAATTGCACAAAATCAGGGTGTTCGGTAGGACCTTCATGTTTTCCAGTGTCTCCAGAAAGGTGGAGTGGTGGTCCTGGGTCATGGAGGGTGATCTGTAGCAGGCCACAATTTGCATTGCAGATTTGCCTGATGTTAGTTGCACATGGATGATCTCGGAGGTATCATGCTGCGCCACTAACCTGGAGGTGTGGGTTTCCTTGATGAATATGGATACACCCCCTCCTTTTGTGTTTCGGTCCATGTTCTGTGGCCGAAATGTGTGGTATGAGTTGTAGCCCAGTAGTGCTGGGGTGTTCTGTGGAGCCTTGAACCAGGTTTGAGTTACTGCACAGATGTCGACGTTCTCCATACTGAAGAGTGCTTTGAGCACATGCATTTTGAAATTTAAACTCCTGGTGTTGAGTAGCATAACCCTTATTCTTATATCTGTGCAGTTTACGGAGGTGGGTTTGACTTTTGAGCCTTGCCTAAAAAAGGCCCTATGGGGGCAGCAAGAGCCTTGGCCAGTATTCGAAAGCCTAGGGCTGACAGGTGCAAGCCATCCCTTGCGAAGCAACGAGGCCTGTTGAGCATGTCGTCCCAGGCTGACAGACACTGGATCCCCTTTGAATGACACCAGAAGCTTAGCCAATTGTTAACATTGATCATTTTTTCTTTATACTGCGGTATCATTCTTGGTGAGGGCAGGATGCTACTCAGGGTCAGCGTCATATCCACCTGGGCTACATGATCAGACAGCTCTTCCATGTCTCTTTTCATGTAGCCAAGGGAGGTACGTCTCAGGTCATTCACACCAACATGAACAATGACAGAGTCATATTTGCACTTGTTCTGGAGTGACCTGAGTGCTTGTGTTATGTGGCGGATTCTGGCTCCCAACAGGCAGCTAACAATAACCTTCTCCTTGTCCAGCCTAATGAGTAGGACGTCAGTGTGCCTGACTATAGAGTTGCCTATTACTAGTGTGTTAGGTATGTTATTTTGCCTTAAAGGCTGTGATTGTGCGGCACACTGATTTTGTGTTTTATGTGTTGTCTGGTTTGTGACGGGAGGTGCAGGTTTTTTGGGTGTCTGCTTTGGAGGTCTGTGATGCTTTTGCAGGTTTTTATTTAGAGCCTCCAAGTATGATTTCATGTATTTATGTGTATTTTTTGCTAGTGCTGGTTTAGTATGTCTATGTGAGGCTGGAGGTGTGGTGCAAGTGTTAACCTTCTCCTCATGACTGTCTGTTCCAGTCTTGGGTGGAGAGACCTTAACCTCCAGTTTAGCTATATAATTGCATCTCTTGCATATGTTAATGTTTTGTGGTAGGAGCAGAGGGTTGTCTGTGTACATGAGGCAGTTGTAACATTGCCTCAGGATACCCAGGTTCACCAGCTAGACTGGAGAGTATACCTGAAATTGCCCTTTGGTCATGTCTGAATAGTAGGGTCAGCTGCTTAGTCGCTTGGTTAGTGAGGGGAGAATAATGAGCTTTGCCCTGCTGGGCAATCAAGTGTCGGTGTATATTAGTGCTTGCTATTAGGTCTGAGCAAGTGCTGGAGTGTAGGATGCTTTTTAAGTGCTTAGGTTGTGAGTTAGACTACTTTCAAGGGAAAAACTGAAGTGGAGACTTGTTGGAGCTGGGATAAATTTAGCCCTAGCTAACCAGTGCTGCCCAGACGTGCAAAACCGTGCAAACGTGGTTTTTACAGCAGGGAAATGAAAGAGATAGAAATTAGGCCAAAATGGTCCACAAACTACTAACTTCTGGGCTGGAACCACTTCTCCAGGGACAGATGGCTGCTCAAAGCTCCCTCTCTCACAGGTGAACAGAGAAAACTCCCTCTATCCAAGTAAGGTATGGGCAACTCAGAAAATTGTAACAGCCCCGAATTCAGCACTAGACTGAAAACTGGACTATACTAGCTTAGAAAGGTGAGAAACAAGGAATTTTTTTTTTTTTTTGAAAAGATAGGGCAAAAACAGTAAAAATACACTTAAAACAGCTTTAGATGACTACAAGCAATCAGAAAAGGCTTTTAAACAAATTACCCAATTAAACACTAAAAAATCTCAAAACTGAGCCCTTTTCCTGTAGTCTTCAATCAGACAAGTTCTAATTGCACACTCCTGCCACTGGGGTGCAGGGGATCTTTCTCCAAAAAAGAAGGCCTGGATTAGTGCTCAAGTTATACAAACAAAGCTAGATTCAGCAGGCCTGGATCTAGTCAATGCTACAGCAAACAAGGCACACCAATTTCAGTAAAAAACAGTTCAAATATACAGGCACTATAAGCCTTTAATCAGAAATTCCCAGCTCAGAAGGACAGAGTCCATCCTCTCCTCTCAATCTGTACAGTTGTGGGGTGTGAATTTGTATGCAGCCTAATTCCACTCCCAGGATTCAGACCATGGCTGTATCTGCTACAACTTAAACACTGCCCATCACAGTTGTGTCTGCTATATAGATATTGATGTATATCTCCTATCTGCTTTCTGTCTTATTAATCCCCTGTGCTTTTGCGTTCTGACCTTGTATTACAACAGTCTTATACAGATTTCCTAGACAGTTTTATGTTGTAGGACAGTGTGGGTGACAGTGATGTGTAATACCTCATTATTCACTGCAACTGCATATCATTCTTGTATTTCTGGGTACAGTGTTGGTATCTGACAGACCTGTGAGAGGAATGATTATTAGCACTACCTGAATGTTCCCACACACAGTACCAAATTCCACATTACTATTATGCACATACATCTCACTCTGTTACTGTACACACTCTGACCACAGCTTGACAAGTTGGGGTGTAAATGGGAAATACGTGGCTTCTTCATCACATAAGGTATTGGGGAGTTGCTAGTGTGCCAGCTTTGTTCTCATAGCTGTGTGTCAATCAGTTGTATTTCCTGTTTGCTGCCTATACGTCTGGGATCATCCCACTGATTTCCCAGGAGGACAGGTTGATAGGCAACATATATGGATCACTTTAATAGACATTCTGAGCATATCTGTACAGTTGTGGGGAATGATTCTGTATGCAGACATCTACCACTGGCCAGATTCGAACCGTGGCTGTGTGTGCTAAAAAAGCCCAGTTTCATGTGCTATTTGGTTTTTGTTATCTGCATTTTCCCTGTTTGCTGCCTATGTTTCTCTCAGTTGTAGTAAATAGCCTCTGGGGATTACACCTGTCATATACAGGCATTCCTATACATTCAATTTATGGTGCACAGTGTGGGTAACATTGCGTAATACTACAGTACATGATTGCATATCCACATTACCGTATGATACCAGGATATACACATGCAGTCCAGCAGTTAGACTTGTTTTGTCAGGCTATTACACTTTTATTGACTTACAAACAATATGAGACACTTACTGCCATATTCTGTAGTGTATGCAGTACTTGCTTTGAACAATACAGGTTTTATACTAGCAATTAATTTACTACTACTTTTATTTTTATTTCCTATGACAGTAAATGCATGAGTATTACTGACCTGCCTCACATCACAACCTTGCCTCCTGGTTCGCGGCCCACTCCATTGCAGCTGTGGGTGACACAAGAGGAATATTTAGCTATACCTATCCATGATATACCTGAGCTGACAATTATTACACACATACTGGGGTGATACTTACACAGGTCTGGAACATCCCCTAATGCTCTAGCCTCTTGGAGCCACTCCTCCAGGAGGTCCCCCTTATGCCACTTCAGGTCAGCATAGTTGTGCCTGATCTGCTCACCAGTTCGGGGTATGCCAGTGGTACTGGTGAGGTCGCGGGCGAGATGGTCCCAGGCATCCGCCTTATATTGGGAGCCCTGGTACTGGCCCTGCAGCAGTCTCTTAGCATGGTCTTTAACTAGGAGTCCTGCCATGACCTTGGACTCCTGGATGCACCAGCGCTGTGCCTGGAAGCACACTCCTTCTCCCCTTACTGCCATAGTGCCTGCAAGGGGAAGCTACAACCAGGTATGAGATATATTCGCCTCTTGGGTTTAAGTAGGGCTGATTTCCCACACTTTTCCATGATTGGCCGGTTTTGAAAAGGCTAAGCTATGGCCAAACCTGCTTACCTAGGGTTGGCATTGTTTAAAGGGGTATACCACTGGGCACATTGAGTTATCTGGTCTGCACATTGCTTACACCTCCTAAGCTGGCCTGTGCAATGCTTAGAGGTGCTTACATTAGACTTTGCATTATATTTTCTTTTGGGCATTGATTTCTTATTCATTGCATCTTATATATCTGCTAGGTATCCATGATTAATGTGTACGTACACTCTATGGGGTCCTTGTGTTTTATTGGGGACTTCAACACTCTATTACAATTACACTGCACTTCTGGGTTTACTGCTGTACTCCAGTTCACATATTTTGTTATGTAGTGGGTTATGGAACATATAATCATATACTGATTCCTTTCACAGGTTCAGTTTGGTTTTACTATGGTGAGGACTTGTTTGCTGAAACCTCATTCTTTTCTACTTCTGTGATGCTTGGTGGTTAACTACTGTGACTATGGGGTCCTGGGTTCGAGACTTGCATGGTTGTTTATTTTGTTGATGGCCAGAACAAGGGCAGTTGGATACAGAGTGATTAAGGCACTCTTGAGCAGTTGTAAGCAGGTTTGCACGAGGGTAAGCACTGCCAACCTGCTGTTACATCTGCTTACAGAGAGTTAGCTTTAGAATTGCTTAGCCAGTGTAGGCATTGCTTACTGCAGCACAAACGGGCTTACACCCGCTAACTAGTGCTTAAATATGCTTACTACTGCTTATTTGTGTTTAAACCTGCTTACTAGTGCCTTATTCATTATGACACTGACACCTCACATGTGCATTTACTGCAGTACTCCAGTTCATAAAAATATGTTATTTAGTGGTTTATGAAACATAAATATTGCTCATAACGTACTTTGCCATGGAAAATGGAATCTGTTGCAGTGGGATTTGAACCAGAAATGCCTGCTCGTAAGGTGAATGCTCTGTCCACAACACTATTGCTATGCTGCTTCATTTGCATATATCTTCCTTGTTATCCTCTTCAGCCATTTAAGCTACATTAACTGTAGCTAAGTGATGAGCACACCCGTGCACCTATGGTTAGCTTTAATCAGATTAAAAAAAATAAATAAAAGGGTTTCTTCATTTTATTTATATGTACTGTTGCTCTTGTACACATGAGGAACTGTTGGTGGAGATATGCGGACACCTATGAGTGGTCTCGCTCATTTCTTACCCCTTTCTTCTGTTCTGCATTGCAGTGGTGTGTATATTCTGAGGGTTCTGCTCTCAGACACACCTCCTGCACTCTTACATGCTCTGTGTAAGATTAGGAGTTCAGGCAGTGCGCCTCATTATTATGCATGGTGAGCTGCCATCCTGCTCCTAAACAGTCACTTCCGTGCAGGACTAAGCTAGTCCTGCATGAAAGATTAGTAAATCTAGAAATCCAGGGCTATATTTTGACATTATTAACAGTAGCAGAGTAATAAAAATTGCTGAACATGATTTGAATTGAAATTCATGTTCATCCTTCTGGTTAGAATTTTACCATAAATATGTTAATTCTCTCAGCTTTAATCCTAAAGCTCTCCCCTTCCTTGATAAAAGGTACTTGATAACTTATAAAGTACTTACCCCAATAAAATTTGTTATAATCAATTTACAAAAACTATTCATATTGCTAAATTTATCTACTGCTTTTACAACTCTGGAACCTATACACCTTAATCCAAATTTAAAACTTAATAACTGAATGTTAAACTTACTTGACTTCTTTCCCTTTCATAATTCTACCATCACGGAGATAAGATCCAAACTAAATTTATCTAAGAGCTATATTATTATCTTAAAATCTTAAAATCTTTAAATTTCTAGTCTCCCACCAGGACACAAGTGCTGTTCAGCAATTGCATTCTGCTTGCTGAGCACACTCAAGCAAATCTGGAGTCTGCGGCTACCACTCCACCCATACAGTATAAGAAGGAATCAATACTGCAAAACTAAACAAGGATGTACATTTTGAGCATCAAGAGCAGGGTCAGTCCACCCAGACATTTTACTTGTATGTTTTATGGAAGTGAAGCTATTGCATTAGCAGTATTTCTTAGTAGTTCTCAGCGTGCTAATAAAACTGACTGTTGTAGCCTTGTGTCCCCCCCAGCTGGTGCAGTAATCCTAACTGTCCAATAGATAGTATACATTTAATTTAGATCCCTGTGACTAAATTAACCATCAAGCAGCCCTCTCAGTGCTTTCTGCCTTAGTTTGTATCACTTGGAGGCCCACCTGTTTATTTGCATCTCTATACATTCCCCTTCATTGCTAATGCATCTCCCTACTCTAATCTGTGCACAAACTGGTTACTAATCAGCAAGTCAATGTGAAGATACACTCCCTACCTTAATAAACGTTGCTGTCTCTTCTCTCCTTCACTTTACAGGTAGTTTGAATTATTACTTACCCCCTCTGAGGCCTTCACTGATAGAGTTCCACTGATTGCCTCTCTGGTTTCTTTGCATTCCACCTGGTTTACACTCCTTGTGCTATCTCCCTCCCCCAATACTAAGTCTATATTAGAATCCTGCTGAGCATGGAGCCATCTTTATATTTCTAGTTTCCCACCAGGACAAAAGTGCTCTTCAGCAATTGCATTCTGCTTGCTGGTAAGCCATTAGACCTCAGGAATTTGTTTAAAGTGTTGAGATTTGTAAAGTAATACTTACTTTTTACTCTTGTCTTGGTGGGCTCTGCCCTGCTCCGTTCGCCCTCGCTAACACTCAGGCTCTCTCCACTACCCTGCCCCTATTTCCTCCCACCCCCACTACCTCTACAGTTATAGTAATCACTGCCACACCCACAACTCACCCTCACATCACTTCCACCAATCACAGCTCCTCAAGTCAGATCACATTATACCACACCAACTTGCTCCACACAAAATACTCCCAATCACTCTCATTCCCACTAGGCATTTTTTTATATCACCCACACTACTTATCCATCCACATATAGTGCAACCCTATAATTCCTATTCAGACCCCCACCTAGAACCAACTTAAACTCTATAACCATAAGTAAGTCTAGTCTGTCTTCTCATAATTCTTTATAACACCACAAGTTATCACTCTAGCAATATCCCTAAACTTATTAGCACAACACTACATTATGCACTCTCATATACAGACACCGCACATTATAATAATATCTGCCCACAATTGTTCAAGAACTACATAACGGACCAATTCAGAACTAAACACATATGCTCTCATTCCTGCTCCAAAAAAACAGAATACTTTCTCACACTCCTCACCAAACTCCAACATATATATCACCATTTTAACACTAGGCTCACCATAAGTGGGGATATCCACCCCAACTCAGGCCCAAATCCATCCTGTCCAACACAGACTGCTCCAACACAAATGTCAGAACATAACACCCCCCACTATCTTCATCCTTGGACAAATCAACAACAGCAACAAAACCAACCATTTTGTAATGCTAAATATTAATATTAAAAGTATGAAAAATAAAATACCTGAACTCCAGGCCACAATAGCACACTACTCCCCAGACATAACAGAACCCTGGCTAAATAAAAACATAGCTAACTCAGAAGTTCTCCTACTGGCTACAATATCATTAGACAAGACAGACAACTTCGTAAAGGAGGTGGGACTGCCTTACTGTACAAGTCCAACTTAACTGTATGTCAATTACTAAACTCCTACCTCTCCCCCAGTAATTGGAAGATACTTATCTCACAACTTCAACTTCACCCTAAAAAGGTCATCACCACAATTGTGATCTATATTCCACCTGGTAATACACCTGCTAGCCTTGAAGACGTCTTATCCTGGTGTTCTTCCGCATACTCACAACAAACCCTTATTCTGGGGGATTTCAACCTAGATTGGTTCACCTGCATATCAGAACCACTGAGTAATCTAATAAATCTCCATGGCTACCAGCAGCTAGTCCAAATTCCAACTAGATATGATAAAAAATCTAAAAGGGAATCCATCCTTGACTGGATCCTAACTAACAATCCCACATTGTACCCCCATGCAGGCAGTCTCCCAGACACCCTAAGTGACCACAACATAATATACTTTATACATAGTAGAACAAGCATATGCAAAACCACTAACTATATATCCACTAGAAACACAAAAAAATTCTCTCCTGAGGTCCTCAACACTTTAATCTATAACTGTGACTGGACCCCCTAAAAACCCTCCCACTTGACCAGGCTGTAGCATATCTCAACAAAATATTTCTACAACACTTAGACACTGTCGCTCCATTGTTCAAAATCAAGGTTAGAACCTTTACAAACCCCTGGCTCAGTAAAGAAACCAAACAAATCCTCAAGTCCAGAGACACTGCCTGGATTTACTATCAAAAAAACAAAGAAACACAAAGCCTAACTAAGTACCAAGAACTACACAACCGTGCAAAAAAATGCATTCGGCACAAAAAAATCCTACTACACGACATTGCAAACTAAATACCAACACAACCCCCCAAAATTTTAGAAAAATGTAAATCAGCTACTAAAACCCACCCAAAAGGCTACCCCCAACCAACCACCCCGACACTAAAGTTCCCATCAAAACACAATTCAACTCCCACTTTGTGAACTCAGTTCTATCCTTAGTATCACAGGACAGTTCCTTCCTCACTATCCCCCCAACACAAATAACTCTAATACAAGCTTTACCCTCAAAACAGTTCCAACCACGTCAATCAAAAGCATGTTCTCCAAACTAAAGACCTCATCAACAGCAGCCAACCTACTCCCCAGCTATTTCTTGAAACTCACAGCAGATGCTATTGCTATCCCAATCTCCACTCTCATAAACAGATCAATTGTTGAAAATTAAGTGCCCAAACTCTGGAAAATATCCTATGTTGCACCCATACATAAAGGTGGGACCTCCACTGAACTTAATAACTACAGACCCATTGCTTTACTCTCCACCCTGGCCAAAATCCTAGAAAAATGCATCCATACCCAGGTGCTAAAATATCTCCTAGACAGCAATATCCTGTCACCTACTCAACATGGTTTCAGACCTGCCCATAGTACCACTACAGCCCTCCTATGCTTCACAGACACAGTAAACCGTCTCAAAAATGAAGACCTGCAGGTGTCAACTCTTTTTTTGGATATGTCCAAAGCATTTGACACAGTCTCACACCAAATCCTGCTAAACAAACTAAACCAATATCACCTATCAAATTCCACTCTTACCTGGTTCCAAAGCTACTTAACTGACAGGTACCAAGCTGTGAAATGGGAAAATTCTCTCTCTCCTCAGCTGCCCATAACTATAGGAGTCCCACAGGGTTCTATTTTAGGACCAATACTATTCACAATCTTCACAAATGACCTCCATACCTCCACACAGCATGCATCTCTCATTCAGTATGCAGATGACACAACCTTAATCTGTGCTGCACAAAACATTCCCACCCTCCTGCAAACAACTCAACTAGCATTCTCTGATGTTGAAAGCTACCTTACCAAAGCCCAACTTATCCTCAATCCAAAGAAAACTCAGTTTATGATTATAACCAATTCTAACAAAAACACTGATAACAGTCAATTCACTATCTACTCCACAAATGCTACTCCAATCGCTCCGGTGGCACAGGCTAAGCTATTGGGAATAACCATAGACTCCCACCTAAAATTTGATAGTCATCTCAACTTAACTATTAAAAAAGTACATGCCAAACTGGGATCACTCTACTGTATCCAAACATTTCTTACCAAGATCAGCCATTGCTCGCTCCCAACTTCTATCCACCCTACTCTATGCATCTCCCATTCTGACTAATCTCAACAAAACTGAACTAAGCAAAATGGAAATCTGCTATAACAGAATTGCCCGCTTTGCTGCAAATTGCTCATATAGAATTCATCACTGTACTGCTTTGAGACAGCTCCACTGGCTTGAACTGCCCAACCTCCTAACCTACAATCAGCTCTGCCTCTGTCATTCGATCTATTACCTCCCCAATAAGTGTCCTGCCCTCATAAACCTAGTACAACATCACTCAGCCAAAAGGCCTCTTAGATCATCAGGAAAGCTAGTACTAGAAGTCAACAACAGCTACAATAGCTTTGGAGATGCACTATATAGTAGTTCAGTGGCTAAAAAATGGAACTCTGTTGCCACTAGCATGCAAAACACATCCTCCAAAGCCTCGTTTAAAGACCTCATCAGGCAACACCTCAAGCAAAGTTGGCAGTGCCATGATTGCTCCCCAGGCTAGTGAAAGCGGATAAGGTACACATACTAAACCTAGAGTACTTGATAATAGTTTTCAATCTTACAAACACTGGCTATTCTACAATGTATGTACTGTACCTGTGTACTATGTATGTATTCTGCCTATGTTCCAAATTTCAGCTGTACACCACAAATCTATTAATTACCTTTATTTTTAAATTAATATTTTTTTTTCTCCCCACTGTAACTGTTGATGTGCTGCATACCACTGTAAAAACATGTCTTTTGTAACTTGTGTGTATACTGATCATGTCTAAATAACTAAATGTATCTGTAATTTTTCTATGTGGAGCTTTTCTTCCCGGGCCTCTGCTGAAAAAGGGTCTTTTCGGCTCAGTCAGACACCCCCAGTTAACAAATGTAAAATAAAATAAATAAATAAATTAAGACAGATCAAAGAATTGTGCTCTGGATTCTTATCTAATAATAACCTAGTAGATAAAAATATAGAGACTTGTAAAACCCTTTGGAAATTAATGTTATTAAGGAAAAAAATTATCTCAAGAACATACAACCTGATTAAAACAATTAAATACCAGAATGATATCCTATTTTCAAACTAGTGGGTAAAAATAAACCCTTCTATAGCTACTTATCAAATAAAACAATCTACAAAATTAACCTCCAAATTAATTCCTCTGAAAAAACTTTCATATGCACAACTCATGATTCTAAATAATGCATACCTCACTCCTACATTATTTTGTTATTAATTATTCTTTCAGTTTACTGCTATTGTCGACCTTTATTGAAAAAATGTGCTTTATTATATAAAATAAATAAAGATTATGGAAAAAAATGCATCCCAACTATAGATATAATCCATTACTTCCATCATTGTGCAATAGTTTTCCTTGCTACCAGCAGAGTTAAAATACAAATGTTCCTTCAATTTTAGCACAATATAATTTACTCTTGTATCACAAACATTTTAGTTCATTGCACTTTTGATTTGAAAAGCGAAAAACAATCCTTTAAAATATTTTTTAAATTAGTCAGAGTTCTACATAACCAAAGATATCTTCCCATGTCTCTAATAGACACACTATACAGCTCCAAAAATGTTAGTAAGTCTATTCACTGTTCATCAGAAACCATAGTTTATTTCCAGTGCCTTTTTATATTATAGTGTTTTATAACCATAATATTTCCAAATATATGTAAATCCAAAACAACAAATAATTGTCCTTTTCATGTTCAGTCATATAGATTTACATGCTATCAACAAACAATGAAATCTTTACTTCTTCACCGTCTTACATAAATCCTCTCAAAACTAATTTCCTTGTCATAGTTGCCAAAGGTTCTAAACACAATTAAAGCAACTGAGAAGCAAAATGACAATAATGTATTGTTCCACATGATAGCAGAAAAGACAGTGGTATTTCTGCATGAATCCTGACTCAAGCTCTAGATTCCTCATAAGTAGCCTGCATGAAGCCAATGAACTCACTTAAAAAAACAAACGTGTTGAGCATGCATTAAGCAAGGCCATTCCACTATGTCTAAATCTTTCTGCTCATCTTGACTTGATATATTCATAGGGAACTACTAGGCTAGCTGCCCTTGTGGGCCATTGTACGCCTAGCCAATTTCCCTTTTGTGCTTGAATTAACATATTCCATTTGGTTAGAGATTGTCCTTAACCATCCCCTAGTAGATAATTATATATAAGCCTTAAAGAGAATAACTGTGATCATAACAGTAACAGGACCCATACACGGGTTAAAGCATTTAAGAGATTCCTCTGTCCATTAGTAGTACAGGAGGCAGTCCTGAGGTAACTTTTGTTTCCCATCTGTAGATCCATGTTCCATTTAAATATGGAACAGAATTAAATTTGCTTAATGTGGGTGAGGAGTCTGTTCCAGAACAGTGGTATCCTCTGTGAGATATACATGTCCCTCCAAACCATGTTGTTGATATCGCAAGAGGTTTAAATCCCTAGATGGTGTATCTATAATGCCATTTGACTTGTTGATGTGCAGTAAACCCATCAGTATTTGGTCAGAGGATGCCCTGTATGCCAAACACAGGTCACCTCTTAGTAGTCGGTAGGATACTGAGTATAGTGACAGAGCTTTAAGTCAGTTCATGTAGGACATGTTGTTTAGGACTTGTTTCCTTTTAGTAAAGTATATCAATGGGCGTTCCAGTTGTTGCATGTGTCTGGACAGATACCTGCCAAAGAGGACATTATAATCAACAATTGCCCTAATGTGGGTTTAGTAAAGGGGCACAATAACATCCCTAGATCTAGACACAGTCACTTTGCTTATAAGCTCTGCAATATAGAAGGACTTTCTTGAAACAATGGACACATGTTGGTCAAAAGTTAACTCACTGTCCACATAAGTTCAAAAATCCAAAACAACCGGTCCAACTCTTAGAGGTGTATTGTCAGTGTGGTAGTTTCCTGGTGTAGATGACTTCCCAAAGGATACAGTTATGTATTTTTTGGCATTTAGTTTCAGTCCATGATTATTATTATCAATAAAATTCTCTTAAGCTCTTTGCCATTTTCAGTAATATCTCTTTAATATACTATTAAATGTCTGCCTTCCTTCCATAGTCCCACACTCACTATTATTTATAAGATAAAGAACATGCTTGCCATTCTTTTGCCAACACTGCCATAAACTGTTTATTATGGTCATAATTTAAATCTCTCTCTCTCTCTCTAGCTCTCTTACACATGCACACACGCACACACACACACACACACACACACACACACACACACACACACACACACACACACACACACACACACACACACACACACTCACACACACACATAATGGGCAAAGTTAAATATTTACCTTTCTATGGCATTATCAAAACCCCTGCCTCTTTCAATGAAGAAAAACCTCCTTAGCTTACATCACCATTCTGATCATTGTGTTAGTCTAGGCAATGCTCTCTCCTTATCTTTCAACCAAAATTTGTCCTAGGAGTCTTTCCCTTTTCACTGTCCATTTGTAACTTCAATTAACTCTTTCTGAGTAATAGATGCCATTATAACTATGGCCTCACATTCTGCTGATCAGGACAATAACAAACTTCTTAACAAGTATGCTGTTTCACATTCTCCATCACATCATGGTGTCTGAGATTTATAAAACTCTTCATAACATTTTGAAAATACAGAATACTTTGAAAGCATTCTGCTATTAACATCAGATCCTTAGTGTAACATGTCCCATACACTTTCTTTAGGCTTGCAACAATTATTTGTACTTTTGCTCCCCAGTATCACAGACAACGATTTCTGATATTTTGAATAATTGTAAGAATATCTGCCTTTCACTGAATGACATACACAATGATATATCTTATACAATAATTCCTCCGCTTCTTTATCAACCTGAACAAATTGTTCCTTATTCGATTAATCTCCCTCATAAAACCTGAACTACATATCTGTTGTTTCTTTTTTTTCTGTAGATCCTACTTTCCACACCTCATCAACTTCCAAACATTAAAATCATAGCAATGGCCTTTAAAAGTCTTAGCTGAGGGCTCAGAAAAGAATCACTTTTTTAATTCTGGAATAGAATGTCATTCAGTGCTAGACCTCATATAGTTAGTGATCAGGAAACTTTACTTATTTCAGTTTTTAATAATATGTATACCCTTGTGGGTAGCCACCTCACAGCAAGAGGTTCTCCGGTTCAATCCTCGGCTGGGGTGCCTTCTGTGCGGAGTCTGCATGTCCTCCCTGTGGTCGCGTGGGTTTCCTCCAGGTGTTCCGGTTTCCTCCCACATCTTAAAGACATGCTGTAGGTGGATTGGACACTCTAAATTGGCCCTAGGTGTGAGTGCGTGCATGTGTGTGCCTTCTCTGGAAGGTTGGGTGCCGGGTTGGCAACTCGACACCGTAAAACTCCACTGCCAATCATGAGCAGACAGGTGATCCACTGTGGCAAACCTTAACCGGGAAAAGCCGAAAGAAGAAGAATATGTATACCCTTGAATAGGTCTAGCTACATGAGGAAAATCAAAAGAAAATTAGAAATCAAGGAGGAATAAGGAAAAATCTGAGGCAAAAATAATAGTGCTATGCCTACTGCATGATAGATGAGAGGTATGTTGTTTTGTTCCTGACATTATCTGAGAAATGTACTTATTTCCTTTTAAGCTGAAACTTAAACTGATCCCAGTCCTTAGCCAAACTCTAATTTTCATGCTCTGTATTATTTAAATGACTTTCTAGAGAAAAATAAATAGTTTAAACATACTGCAATCTAAAGGAGCATGATCTCATAACACTGTCAAGTATAATCTTACTTACTAAATGAGAAATGCATACTCAGTAGTGACCTAAATTGTAGCGGGTCTATATTAGATCACCGAACACTTAAAAAAGTGAATGGTGATTAATCGACCCTATGTACAATGTCGAAGTGTCAGAACAGAGATTTTTTTCCCTTGGAAAAAAAATTGCTGTTCCAACAAAACAAAATAAATAAAAAACTATTTCAAACATTACATTAAGTGGGGGGCTTCACCCATACACCCCCCTATTAAATATACCAACTCCGAGACCACACTACAGTGCCGAAAATGACAAAGTACTGAAGCAGCCAAGTGAATTCTTTCCCAGGGAAAGAATTTGCTTAACAGCAGCTTTGATATTTTGCATTTTCAGCCTTTTAAGTTCGACCAAGACACATTTGGTCTTCTAATATAGACCCAATTGTAGCTATTAGTCCCTCCTTTACCTTCCATCACACTTGTTACCTTATTCCACCGTCTTAGTTATAGAGCAATCCCCTTTTGAAAGGTTCTTCCTCTTCAATTAAATTCTATCTGTCCATAAATCTAACAGTATTTTCTTTCCCATTCAGGCACTCTTTACCTGTTCAGCTAACAATCAGAATTCTAATTCATCATAAGTCCAGACAATAAACAATATTATGGGAAAAATTTGTACTCTCTTAAAGGTCCTTGAATGTTTATGGTAACTGTCGGTGTGTTGTCTTTTAACCAGTTATCAAACATTCAAGCATAGCTGCAACTCAGGTTACTACCAAGACTGTCTACAGCTGGCACAGACTCCTGAGACAGAGAGCAGTAGAGTTAGTTATATGCTGTCAGTGTAGCAATGATAATGCAAACCTCTCCACTGAATAGTTTCTCCTTAGGAGAAGCGTGAGTATAATGAGCAACAGATGAACAAGCAGGAGGCATTGGTGAACATTACAGTCTGGAGAACAGGCTACAGAGGATTGAATGCCTGAGACTTCTATTCATTGACTTTGCTGATTAGAGTACTTTCAGTTGCTATATTCTTCCCTGGTGCATTCTTATGCCTGAGGAGACAGTTCACTTGTACATGCTATCCACATATTTTGTCAAACTGACTGATGGGGAAACAGAGTGTCTTGGTCTTTCACTGTAAGTGAAGAAGATAAATCAAACACTAGGGTTTCAATGTGGAAAAGCACACAGGCCAGTCGGGCTGAATGTGTGAGACTTCTAGTGAGGAGTTGTTCCCTCATTTGCCGCAGTTTTATCACCAAGTTACAGATAGTGCTCTAGGTCTACATTCCCTGGTGGGGTTCTTTGCCACAGGTATTCCCAAGCCAGGGAAGGACTGTTTGATGTCACTGTCCTTTTGAATATTTTTCTCTAAAGCACAAAGGTAAAGAACCTAGTGAATAGTGTTTTCATATTGGCTCTAGAAGGTGGGGGAAATTTGTTTAGTAGATAGCAGTTAGGTTTTATGAGAGAGATAGAGACAGTAAGAGAGAGAGAGAGAGAGATCCAGTAGATAATATATGGATGGCTTAGTATGTGAAATGGCCATGGGAGATGTTCACCATTGAGGAAGACACATAAAAGCAAATAATCCAACAAAAATGTCACAGGATACCTTCTCCTTGAAAAGAACCAGACACCAGGCAGGGTAAGGTTATAAGCGCTTTTGTTCCCTTTATTCACATTCAATACAAACGGAACTTCATCATCCCACATGAAGGAGGAATGGAATATTTCCAGGAAGCACTAAGGGAAGGAATTAAATTTTCAAGGGACATGGTGTATGTCTTAGCTACCCTCAGGGAATTGGTTCTGAAAAATAATTTTGTGTGGTTTCAGGGAGAATATTTCAAGCAAACCCAAGGGGTAGCAATGGATGCAACAGTAGCCCCGATATTTGCTAATATCATTATTTGGTATTGGGAAACCAAATTTGGGTTAAATTCAATGTTTAGGAAAAATATCTTTAGATATTATAAATTTTTGGACGATATTCTAATATTATGGGAAGGGAGGCTTGATGAGGCAGATGATTTTTTTGAACTATATCAATGCCACTAGTGATTTTTTGAGCTTTACCAGTAAAACTGAGAAAGAAGCAGTTAATTATCTGTACATCCACCTATACAAAAATAGAAGGGATGGATGTTATGAATCATGTAAATACAGGAATCCCACCCACTCAGATAGTTATCTGCACTTTGAGAGTGACCACCCCTGTTGGCAAAAAAGAAATTTGGTAAAGGGCCAAATGATTAGAATATCAAGACTAGCAACAGATGACAACAGGTTTAAAGATCAAATGGTAGAGTTAAAGACTATGCTGGCAATAAGGGGTTACCCAACTAGTATCCTTGAGGGACAGGAGAGTTATGTAACAAGCAGGAGAGAAGATTTTTATCCCCCATTATTGAAGAAACCTGAGAGTTTGTTGAATGCTAAGAAGACAGAAGAGGTAACTACTTGCTGTGTGCTAACATATAATGAGGATAGTGTAGAGGTCTGTAAAATGGTGGAAAATAACTGGAATTGTGTTTTTGGGGCATATGGATTAACTGAAAAACTGGGTAATAAACCAAAAATAGTTTTCAGAAGAGGACCCAACATTAAGAACTTATTTGAAAGGAAGAAAGACAAAGATAGGATTCCATTAGGTAATATGAGGAAATGCAATGGCTGCAGAGAATGTAGGTACATCTATAATGCAGGAATATGGTGATAGAGGGTCACAATAGAATAATTCCAGTGACAGGGAATTATAACTGTAATACAAAAGGAGTAATTTACGTGGCCTTGTGCCAGTCATGCTGTGCATATTATATAGGAAAAATGGAAAACAAGTTAAAAAAGCGAATTTGCCAACATATTTATACAATTAAGAGACAAGACAAAGCAAATGCCTTATTTAGACATAGCATAAACTGTAAGGATTTTAAACAATTCCTCTTCTGTGTATTGGAAAAAGTAGGTAGACAGGAGAGGGGAGTAACTGGCCCTGTTTTTTAGAATACAGGGAAACACACTGGCAGGTTTTGTTGAATGCCACAGTTTTTCCTGGTATCAATGACAGGATTTCTCTAAGGAGCTTGCTTCATTTAAAGGCAGATGAGATTAGATAAAAATGGTTTAAGTGGTTGAACATAGAAGCAATTAAGTTAGTATCTAATATATGTATTGTTATTTATAAATATATTTTCTTAACAGATGAAATGTTTATTATATATGTATTTTTATAGGAGAATTATTCATGTATTATACACAGCTATATATTTTTAAAGAAAGAACATATTAATGTTTTTAACTTGTGACCACACTTAACTAATTAATTCATTTAAGTTAATTGATTGTGATTAATCAATTGAATTGCATATAAAAAGGGGGGAAATGTATAAGGTTTTGTATCTGATGAAGTTCTGTTTGTATTGAGTGTGAATAAAGGAAACCAAAGCGCTTATAACCTTACCCTGCCTGGTGTCTGGTTCTTTTCAAGGAGAAGGTATCCTGTGACATTTTTGTTGGATCATTGAGGAAGAAAAAAACTTCAACAAGTTCATTTTAACCCTTCTCCACATGCACCTAAAGGCCATTAACTTTCCATTACATTTTAGAAAGTAGATGAAGGGACCTCTACTACACTCCATCTGCCAATATACAAGATAACTGGTGTGCTTTTACTAGCATTCTCTGTACGTGTGGGAACGAAGCAGGTGTGTCTCTTCTCTCCATTTCTATTCAGTTTGATTTTTAATGTTCTGATAAAGTTCTGATTATATTGTGTTTCCCAGTGTCTTTGACTGATTACGTCCTCCATCCCGCTAAAAATATATTGTTTCCAGCTACAGACTGAACAAAGGGAAAACAACTATATTTCTATGCAATAATGTGCGTCATAAAGTGAGATGAAACACCTGATGTTGAGTTGGGAGTCCAATAGGTTCAATTATTTATGAATGATTGCAAGGTACCTCACACTATATACATTAAAGGACAAAGTCTTTAGGAAAATAGACCACTCAACAGACCTTCCACTTTTCATGATGTTCCACTGAAATATGATTGAAATTAATGTGCTCCTAGGTTGGCATATTCCTTGAAGATGCTTCCTAAGGGCTTAAGTAGAGGCTGGTATGTTATGCTTATAAAGATCTAAGTAATCTTCAGTCATCCTAGACTGGATTATAGATAACTGGGAGTCCCAAACTATCAAGAAGAATTAGTTTGCTAGATTCTGAAGTCTATTCTTTAGCTTTATAGTAAACACTATATGCTGGCTGGGGAAATGTGCCTACTGGGACATCCTGAGGCTGTTTGATATCATCAGCAGAGCTTTGACCTATGCAAGAGCAGTTATCCTTCTGCCACAGTGTCATGACTGCATATAGGGGTAGACAGAGGGCATTGATCTGGCCAATCTCACTCCAGCAGCTGGCAAAGGAAAGCCAGTCATGAAGAACCCCATGTTCAAGAAAACAACAGGGCTTCAATTAGGTAGGAGAGTCCTAGATGAGCATAACTGGTTGTTATCTGTAGATGGTAATGTAGTTCTGTGTGATGATACCTTTCAAACTAAGTTTAATTTAAATGCAGGGTCATTCATCAGCATTCACTAACTGAGTCATATCATCTTGAAAGAAAGCCTTTCTGAAGCCTTCATAAGGTCAAGCTAGGATCAATGATCAGGCTGGATGTGATAAATAATGCACTGTATCTGCCACTGTAACCTCTAGGAGGTTAGGGTTCAAGTACTGGGAGTAAATGGACACTACCATGTATAGGAATTTGGTGTCTGATTGTCCTGAGATTATTAGTTATACTGGACATGGTATGGGGATATTGGAGCACTCACCAGTGTAATCTTCTGCTGTGGCACTGGAAGTAACTTGATACTCCCAGTCAACAGCAATGTAGGTGTGAACTCAAAACTGTTTAGCAATAAGCAAGACTGTAAAATTTATTGCTCCAGATATGATGCCCAGGAATTTCTATAGCAAATGTCTCTCCACATTTCCCTGAATTGTATTTCTCTTACTAATTAATATTCCACTGAGCTTGGCAAGGGGGAAGTGAGACACTACTTAGTGGTTTTGTGCTTTTTTTGGGATCTGAATTGTTATACTGAAACTTAATAAGATATGGCGCATAAAAAAGTGTTTATCGCTATACTTCATGTAGCGCTGTGATCCATTCAGCTGGACCACAGGCTCATTGTTATAAATAATGTTCTTTATGGCTGTTGTTACTGAACAAGTACAGCTGTATGGGTTGTGGAATACACAGCAGAATTCCATAAAAATAACTTGCATAAACTTCTGTGTTATTGTATAACTATATAATGTTTATGCTCTTGATAAGTGAGGGAACTGTCATTCACCTGGTGCAGTAAATTAGTAGTCAAGTGTTTGTATGACTAAGGTGTATGCTACAAATTACATTTTATAAATTGCAAATGGTACCCAACACATGATGGCCTAAAGAGAAGCTCTGCACTTCCTGAGCCTGAAATAGTTCAGTGAAAAACAACAATCTTACTCGGAATAAATCATACTGGGCATTCATACCTTCTTAATCTGAATGCCTCATCTTTATCGCTGGGCATGCTAAAACATGTTATCAGCACATTGAATTTTATTAAATTAAAATAAAGACTTGGCAATCATAAAATATAGAATGTCTTCAAAAACTGGATTTTAAAATTACAAAACATAATGCTTTTCACTGCTGGCTCAATTTGACATACACATTTATGCTTTATTTTTCTAAAAGCACTGCCTGTGAGGCTTAACAATAGTGAAGTGTTACAAGTAGTATGAGCAGTGAATGTGAAATTAATTGAAGCTTCTTAAACATTTTCAGTGTTCTATTTGTTGCTTATGTGTTTTGTAAATATGGTAATATGCAGACTTTTCTAATGTATTACCCAGTAAGGAATACCTTTTACCCCCCAGTACAGAGAAGTTAGCTTTAAAGACATGTCACCAAAGCATTAAAAACTAAAAGAATTAAAAGAAAAATCTAGCCAATATAGAGTTTCCACTGTGTGAGTCTTTAAACCTTTTGTATTAGAGGCACATGGGATACATGCAAATGACCCCTTAAGGACATCAGGTGTTTCAGCTATATGACAGTTGTGAATGCCGATGACTTTTTTCTTTTTAAGTCTGTTATGGATAAATTCATGCCAATAAAGCCAAACCTCACTCGCACTCATTGTGTTAGTATGTCACCAGAGCATGGAATGTCATACTTCTGTCTCTAAAAACAGAACATCATCTCAAACATATTACACAGAAGCTAAAATCACACACACAGAATCTCTGCCTCTGCCCCTGCACTAACTCCTAGTACCCCTACACTAAACCATAATTCCACACTTCTTCGTACCCCCTCAACCACTTCCCTCTCATCTTTCTCACAACCCTTTTCATCTGTACTCTCATCCACACACCATAATCGACTATTGCTCCCACTGTCCAATGCACTTCATCTTTCTTAGGATCACCTGTAGAATGTTCTTTCCCCCCTTGTCTCCTACTCCTTTACATTTTCAATCACTTGTAGTCCTTCTCCTTCAATCAGTCTTTAGTTTACTACTTCACCTGCTAACTAGAAAATAATAAAAAAACAAATAAAAGGATGCTGTTTTATGCAAGTTTGGCCATTTTATGCCTTTATTATGAAACTGCTTACTGAAATATGCAATGCTGCTGACCTGCTGAAATTTATATCTGTATATATTGAATTATGCTCATCATCTTCCTTTGCTCTAAGCAATGTTCTCTGTCCGTGCCTTATTGTAGTAACTACAATGACTCCACTACTATGCAGACTTTTCAAAATACTGCTGAATGACTTTTTCTATACAATGTATAAACATTTACAAGATGTCTTTATTCACTAGACTATGTCTTTAGACACTTGTAAAATGCTGTTTTTTTCTGCACTACATATACCCCAAGATTCAGCAAGCCCTGCATGGCGTGCAGGAATAGTGCAGGAGCTGCTGGAGGCAATATGGCTGCCGAGAGATCCAGGAGCAAGCTCCTGGGATGTGCATGAGCACTCCTGCACTATTCCTGCATGGACACAGCTCCTGTATGCAAATGACCCCATTTGCAGGTGAAAACCATGCAAATGAGGTGAATTTGCGATCCAGGAAGCTGGCAGCCATCCATGCAGGACTAGTGTAACCTGCAGAAATATACTCGGTTAGTAACCGAGTACATTTCTGCAAACTACAAAATGAGCCATGACAGCTCCAAATAAAGGGTGTATGTAATGTGTAAAGCATGCCAATGGCCAAATATATGGCCATTGTCATGGAAAACAGCCGCAAAAAAAATATATAACTTTTATTTTTTTTTGCCGATTTCAGCCGTTTAAGTGTAGGACAACAGCGTGCAAACAGGATCGGCCAGAAAATAAAAGAAAAACCCTGTAAAAAGCTTTCCCTACAAAATTACAATTTTGCCATTATAGTCAATGTCAGGCAGAATACAACAAGGCCAGTGAATAGTGGTTGCTAAGGGGGAAGGCTCAGTGTGGGACTTGAAACTAGGCATTATCAGGCAATCCTATGAAAATGAGGGGAATGATACTGAATCACAAATTTCCCCTCGTGGCGAGACTGCACCCAGTCGTGTAGGTGCAGGAAGACCATGGTGTAAGCCTAAGAGCTAGCTGACATCATAGAGGGGTGTGTCAGGCATACTCTAAGCTTATTGGAGCCCTGTGGCTTGGGTTTGCCCTAAGCTTAACAGAGCTAAGGAAGGGGATGTGTCTGAAGCTGCCAAGCACACTTTACATTGCCTAAACAGGTGTGCGCACCTTGCACCGGGTTTTAAACCAAAAAAAAAGTAAACCAGGAAATAGTAGCTCCATGCACACCTGAGCACTGTGTTTTCACGGTGTGTCGCTGGTTTTAATCAGGAAGGCAATGGGAAGGGAAAACAGCAGTAGGAAGGCAATCAAGGAGAACTAACATAGCTGGCAGGTGAAATGTATCAGAATTAGCCAATTACACAGACAGCAGCCCAGCCCAGCACACTACTATAAACTATGCAAACACCTTTCCCTCTGTTTTTTCTCACAAACTCTACACCAGCAGTGTACACAAACATGGACATTTTACCTAACAAAAGTAACAAAATGATAGGGGCTGCATTTGCTCTCATAAATCAACATGTGGAAGAGGCTGAGGGTGGTGAGGATGTGAATGCTGATGACCAACCCACAATGAGGAGAAGGAGAACAGTATACAGACCCAGGGTAACCTACCAGGGGCTACATGAGCTGGAGATAGTGGAGCATTATAGGGTGGACAGGGACCTCCTACAGCAAACTGTTGAGCTGTGCCAGCCACGCTTCACACACAGAACCAACAGAGGGGAACCTATCCCAGAGGATACCAAGGTATATGTAGGCCTAAGAATACTAGCCACAGGTACCTTCCAAAGGCCAACTGGGGATATCATGGGGATCTCACAGGCATCAGCATCCAGGGTACTCCCCCAGTTCCTGGATGCCATGTCAGCACATGCCGGTGAGCACATATATTTCCTCAACACCCGTGAGGCGTTGAGCAGCAATATGCATCTCTTCCACCAAATAGCAGAATACCCTGAGGTATTGGGTGCTATAGACTGCACACACACATACACATCAAAGCACCACCTAGTGAGCGGGGTAGAGTTTACATAAACTGCAAGGGCATCCCCTCCATCAACTGCCAGGTCATATGCGATGCCCAGGGCATTATAATGAATGTGTGTGCTGGCTGCCCTGGAAGCTATCATGACTCATAGCTGTACCAGAGATTTGCCAGTGGGGACATCCCATATGACTACCTAATGGGGGATGCTGGTTACACACTGGAGCCGTGGCTGATGACACCCATCAGAAATGCACACACACCTGAACATGAACTCTATAATGAGGCACATGCACAGACCAGAATCATAATAGAGCATGTGTTTGGGATGCTCAAGTCACACTTCCAGTGTCTGGACATATCCGATGGAGCCTTGCAGTACTCACCAGCTACATGTACCCAAATTGTCATTGTATGTGCCATGCTACACAATATGATCCTGCAGAAACAGCTACAGCAGGAACAGCATGGTGCAGGGCCACACAGCCCCTTACCATTGCCAAGGCCTGCATAGGCACAGAGTGACTTCGAAGGAGGAACAAACTGAGCCCGCCCCAGTAGGCAGAAGAAGGCATGCCCAGTATGCCCAGGCCTTGGCAAAGAGGCTAAGCATAGCACATACACTGACATGGTAGGAACCCAGGGAATGACACCTCTCTCTGACTAGCACATACAGTAAAAGGGATGCCAAACATGACACTACCTGTGCTTAACCATGTATAGGGAGTGTACTATGTGCATCCGACATAGTCATCCCTCCAGCACCATCCTCAATACTGGCACAGCCACAAGGTAAGTCACTCACCCTATCAATTGCTGAATGGAGTAGTATGTTTTGTTACTTGTATCTTTGGTATGGATGTGAGCATGCAAGGGAATCGGGTGGCTGAATAGGATGCAAGCAGATAGTAGACACCTATATTGGCAGCATGAAATCTGTAACAAATACCGGTGTCACCATAGTAGCCAGTACTAGACAAGGTGACAAAACCCACTGCATGAAATGTGGTGGACCAAATTTGTGTCCATAGGACACACACATGCCAGTCAATGAGTCTCGCATACCCAACAATAGTCTCAGCCAGCAGGACAGGTGTAGACAAACACAAAGAAAGGCTGTGCTAAGGCCTCTGATTGATGACTATGGAGAACAGCCACCCTCCAGACCTACACAGACAGACTACAACAGGTCAGGCAGTGGGATGTTAGTTCTGAAGGGTAAGAGGTTTGAAACTGAAATGTAGGTCAATAAAACCTAAGAACTGTAGTACACTGATATGCCTCTAGTCTGCATGATAGGTCAGAATGCAGAATAAAATGGAGGACCTGAAATACCAGTACAGTCATAGCAAATGTGTACAGTTGTCAGGTGTACCCCCCCCCCACAATCCTATGCAGACGTGTAGTAACATGTATGTGTAGGTATAATAAAAGTAGATCACAGCTTACCTGAGCTGGCCAAAGTAGCAGGATAGATTGTATCACATGTACAATATGCAGGGCTGTGTGTGTTGTATATTGTGTGAGAGTGGTCAGCATGTAGGCATGGTGGGTTTTGTCCTGGTGGCCATTGGCCAGTACTGCCGATGACAGGGCCAAGTTCTCATAACCGCAGTGCCAAACACAATGCATCCCAGAAAGACACATTCCAGCAGTAAGCCATAGTAATTGTCCGGATGTAATATCTGTCACCATCTGAAAGATGGACATGGCATGAATGTGGGCCCAGACATACAAACAGTACACAGGTGGAAGTACCCTAGACAGACAGTGTATAAAATGTTACTGTCAAATGGACACACCTTTAGAATTGTACATAAAGGTTATCAGCACATTAACTGGAATTGTAGTATGGAATACAGATGTCGTCTGGCCAAACACTGACAGGCCACGAAGGTCATAGGTATGAAGTATTGAGAAACTGCTGATGTCCCTGCACAAGCCAGCATAAGTGGAATGCCAAGGTACCTCACAGGTCTTATCCCTAATGTTGGGAATGAGTACAATATGACCCCCACCTCTGTATGGAAATAGCCACAGAATGCAGCATACTGAAGAGGTGTCCCATGCAGGTTTGTCACTAGCTGTAAGCAGCACCCTGCCAGCATCCACACCACTGGCTCAATAATGACAGAAACTACTGGCATTAACACCTTCCACACCTACCCTTTCACCCCAGGGGAATATAATGGCTTGCAGCCTGTGACTGCAGGAGTGACATAATGCAATGGCCTGCTACAGATGGCCTGCATCACTACCAAATGCCCTACACTCCTCTGTCAAAGGCCTGTGTCCCACCCATACTGCCAATGTATGTTATCTCATGGACTCCCAAGTAACAACATAACACAGTCCACAGAACCCAAATGCAAGGCCCTGTCGACAAATCCCAGTAACATGTCCACTATGTCCTACTGCATGAACTGTGGACCAACCCCAAAATACTGCTGGGATGAAGTGATAACTATAAGGAACTTATCAGATAATGTTTGCATAATGTTTGGAAGAGGATAGAATAACAGGGGGAGGGGTAGGAGCATGGACGTCATGGAGTGTGTGAAGTCTGAAACTCAGCCATGTGCACATACTATCCCTGCCTGCAAGCACAGGAATGGGTGGCTACAAACCTGCTTGTAAACCACAATGTGAAGGGTTAGTGACCAGAAATATGAACCCTGCCTCTGGGTAACCTGTGTGAATCTGCACAGCTGTGAGGTATGGCCACAGCAGGATATGGCCATACTGTCACGTCAATGGATATACAAGCATGGTATCATCAGCCATCACTGTACCAAGGTGCTGAACCATTTACACAGACCCATCAGCAAGTGTCTGCAGCTTCTCCTCCAGAATGGCATGATTGTGCAAGAATATGTAGGCTGCAGACCACAATACTGGACACAGCTTCATTCACCCTGTGTTCCCCAGGAAATTACTGCAAGCAAATGTGTATAGCTGACAGTAGTTGATGATATAAAACATCACAGTGTAAAACAGTACATATGTCTGAATATCTCTGCTAACACCAAAACCATGTAGCAGAAGCAGCACAGACACAATTACCTACAGTAACCCACTATCCTTTGCCCATTTTGACTCCATATTGTCAAACAGTCTACAGATATCCCACAGAAACAGGTTGCTAGCTGTAGGTGTAGAACAAAAAAGCACTGGAGTACAACCTCCCTGGAATGGATTCACACATTCAATACAGAAGGTCATACTGGGCATGCTCCCACACTTAACAGAAATGAAGCCCATGTCTGGCAACAACAATGGACTATACATATCTGACAGTCACAGATGTTTGTGCACACACTCCACATTGCACACCAGTCATGCTTTGCACACGCATTGGATAGGAATACACACATATATCCAAAGTCAACACACTATAATAGGTCAAACTTACACATACATAGATGTGTGGAAGAGAGTGACAGACAGTGACAAAGAGCCTCCCATCATGAGGCCTGCCCCATCCAGCACACATCCAATTGGCTAAAACCACATGATGTGCAAATGTCAATCACTGTAGACATTTGCCTCTGGTATCCCTCAGCACTATAGTATCCATGGTGCTTGTGATAACTGTGTAACATGACTGCACAAGTCATTATTCATCTAGCAGTTGTATACATGTACCTGTTAAATGTAAACATGTGTGTGCCTGAGTGTTGTGTGTCTGCTTCCAGATGAATTGTTTATGGCACATGCACACACACACTGCACTCCCCATTGCCCTACTTTGGCAAGTCTGCTGATGTAATTCACCTTGAAATACACCTTTGATGAAAGAGTAGCTCTATAAGCTCCATGGCGCATGCTATAACTGCATAAGGCTATAGTGTGATGTACTAGTTAGGTAGGATTTCTAATCCCAGACATGGCAACTGTGAGATTGTGTGTGTGGTTGGTTGTATGTGTAAGGATCAATGCTTTTGTGGCCATTCACAATCACTACACTCCCCATTGCCCTACTTTGGCAAGCCTGCTGATGTCATTCACCTTGAAATACACCTTTGGGGAAGGAGTAGCCCAATAAGCTCTGTGGTGTGTGCTATAACTGCGTAATGCTGCAGTGTAATGTACTAGTTAGGTAGGAGTTCTAATCCCAGACATGACAACTGTGAAACTCTGTGTGTGTTTGTTTGTTTGTCTGTGTACAGCTCAATGCTTTTCAGGCCATTCACAGTCACTACAATTTCCATTGCCCTACTTTGGCAGGGCTGCTGATGTCATTCACTTTGAAATACACCTTTAGGGAAAGAGTAGCCCAGTAAGCTCCATGGTGCACAATAACTGTGTAATGCTGTAGTGTGATGTACTAGTTAGGTAGGAGGTCTAATCCCAGACATGACAATCGTAAAACTTTGTGTGTGTGTTTGTTTATCTGTGTAGGGATTAATGCTTTTGAGGCCATTTCCAGTCACTACAATTTTCATTGCCCTACTTTGGCAGGGCTGCTGATGTCATTCACTTTGAAATACACCTTTGGGGAAATAAGTGGCACATCCTATAACTGCGTAATGGTGTAGTGTGATATACTAGTTAAGTAGGAGTTCTAATTCCAGACATGTCAACTGTAGAACTTTGTCTGTGTGTGTTTGTCTGTATAGGAATCAATGCTTTTGGGGCCATTCACAGTCACTACAATTTCCACTGTCTTACCTTGGCAGGGCTGCTGTTGTCATTCACTTTGAAATGCACCTTTGGAGAAGAAGTAGCCCAATAAGCTCCATAGTGCATGCTATAACTGCATAATGCTATAGTGTGATGTGCTAGTTAGGTAGGAGTTCTAATCCCAGACATGGCAACTGTGAAACTCTGTGTGTGTGTTTGGCTGTGTGTGTGTAGGGATCAATGCTTTTGTGGTCATTCACAGTCACTAGGCACTCCTAAAAATGGAAAACATTGATAGCTGTACAGTAACAGAGACCTGATTCATGGCTCCAGAGAGCACCCCTGCAATACCAGGTAGAACTCTTACCACACCTGTCAGACACCAAACCATGACCAAAACACTAAAGCAGGAGAAATGTCCATATTCACCAATGATGTTCACACCACCAGGCTACCTGCTCAACACAATGTGTCTGAAATTCTCCTAGTGCAACTAGCACTAGGTAAGACTGCAATTCAAATTGTATAGCTTGCTACAGATCCCCCCACCATGCCCCAAGACTCCCACTACACCTTTCTAAAGATACTGTAAAATATTAAGATACAACCAAACACCCCAATACTGGGTGATTTCAGCTACACTGCCATTAACTGGGAAAACTACTCATGTACCAACACCTGTGCCCAATGGTTCTTGGAAGTCATAATTCCCAATGCCCTGGATCAAGTAACCCATAGTCCCACCAGAGGCTCCAATATCCTAGAGCTGGTCACTACCAATATGGGAAATTGATGCTCCACACCTATGGTCACCCCATCAGCAGGCAGGTCTGCCCATAAGCTAATCACCCTTAACATCCAAATCCCTCCCCCACAACCCAGTAAGGATACCTCTGTAAAAAACATCTGTAAAGCCAACTTCAGGCTACACATGTCAGATGTGACAAACATCATGACACCCATGCAGACGGGAACTGAAAGGTCGACTGCTGAATCCTACACTAAGGCACTGTACAAGCACATCCACTGTATGTATGATGATGGAAACAAAATATGCACTTAAATTTCAACTGATTTAAAATGGTATTTAAAACCAATTTGTAGAATAAAATAAAATACAATTTGTCATGTAAACAATGTGGCAATTTTCTAAGTTTCAGTGCACTTTTAATTGAACAGTAATTGTGTGTTGTCCAAAGGACTTACTTTTGTACCAAGCTGCAGGAGTGAGGTTGCTCAAGTACTGATAGACCTTAAAATGTTTGTGAGGAAGCTCAACTTAAGGGTACAGTTTTATGGCAAAAGTAATGACACTGAAAATACGCCTATTGATGAAACTATAAAAAGGCCTAGCAGCTATTGTCCACCACTACATCAAACATTAGCTGCTTTTGAAGTGAAATGTGAAATGGATATCAGGAAACTGCTTAAAAAACCTCCTAAGAAAAAACTTTATAACTTATCACAGGGAGAAAGAAAAGCATTGCTTGAGCTAGGCAAAGATAAATCCATGTGTGTAATGAAGGCAGACAAGGGATGAGGTATACTTGTGACTGATACCACTAGCTACAACCAAAAGATAGAGAACATGCTGGAGGATAACAGATTTTATGAGTTATTTACCATGGATGACATAAAAAGAGCATATGATTTGTGGAACACTAATCTCACCACATTATGGGAAGAAAAACTTATCACTGAAAATCTTTATAATTATTTATGGAGCCCATGCCCAATGCCATGTACATAACATGTGTCTATGTGCTGTCATTACAGTAGCAAGGGGAGGGAGACTACTGTCTGGGATACTTGAGTATATATGGCTTGTGCAACACTCTTTTCCACTTGAATGTGTTACATACATGGGGAGCATCCCAGGTTATATGCGGTTACACTGGCATGTAGTGTATCATTACGTTACTAATGTTGACAGTGCTTTCCCAAGTAAGAGTAGAGTGCTAATTGTAGTACTGGAGACAAACACCCCTGCATGCAAAGATGGACTCTAAGTCCTCAGTGTTGTGTTCCTGGTGTGTGAACTGTGTCTCATTAAATATTTCCTACTGGATAATTATCTGACGTGGAAAATTACTGTAGACTACTGTGTGTATAGCACATGTCAGTGAGGGCTGTTGTCATGTAGTAATGGCATACCTATTGGTGTCAGATGTCTGTCTGTCAACACAGTCATCCTAATGCATAGCTAGTTGGCTCTCTGATGCCTGTCTGTCGTCTGTACAGATGTGCAGATGTCAGGTATCCATCTTTGATACTTACGGGCAATCTGTGCTTGACTGACACTGACAGGTCTGCCCAGCTGTGTTATGAATGCCACAGATAGGAATCCACACCCTGTATGCACCACATGCCATGGATACCTCAACTACATTACCACAGTCAACAGAACATGCTTGGGTACAGGTCTCCAAGATAGACACTGACCATGTTATGTAATACACGTTGCATACATGTCAACTGGAGCACATCAATGGCCCTCTGCAAGGGGGACCAGATGATTTGTCTGATGCATGTCACTCTCACCCTGAGGATCACCCCAGTGATATCTGTTGATAGATGGGCTGCTGGCACATGGAAGTTGGCATGATACCACTGTACACACATCCCCTACACTTCCCATCTCTCCATGGACAATAGCCTGGTACACACCTATGAACACCTGCATCAATGCACCCCAGTACTGTCAAATGTGTACGTGTGCATTACAGATAATATCAGTGTTTGTAGACCTGTAGTTGGGAATACCCTGAGGCCCTTCACATCCACCGCACCCCCATTGCCATAGTTAGATGTGGCTGCTGCTGTACAGGACATTACATGTACCTTGTTATGCTCTTCTCCCTAAAGGCTACTTGGGCCTTGCAGTACCAGCACAACACTGTTGTACAAATGGGTTGATATGCATGGGATACCCACTGAGTTCTGGCAAGTGTGTGTATGTGTGCATGTGTGCATATATGTAGAGTACAGCATTCTGAGGCCACATTCTCCTATTAAAATACACATTGCCACACGGTATTAGGGATAGTGATGTTTCTGACCGTAGGAGAGGCATGACAATGCATCACCCTACTATGCCTGTGGCATGTGCATTAGATGCATATCCCTATAGTAGCACTCTTGGGATGGACAAAGGGTTGTATTGCAGTCTTGTTCAATGTGTGATAGTGTGTATGTCAGAGTGTTATCATGGGTTTCAGTGCATACAATAGCCACAGTGGGGTGTGGATACTGGGTATACCGTCTTTACACTATGGTACCCCCGGTGCATGTCCCATGTTCTACTGTATGGGGACAACTGTCACCATCAACCATGAGGCAACTGATAACACTATCCAGCCCAGTTATGCATGCACTGTGTGCAACTTACCTGTAACACAATGGACACACTGACAAGGTAGTTAACACTGATAGGCCCAGGTCTCTCAGATGTGTGCCTGACTGTTATGTGTTTGTCAATGTGTATATGATGATATGTCACACTGTGTCTTGTCCATGAACAACCAGTACATCCTCCATTACCATACTGTACATGCCTGGGGATGTTCTTCATGTAACATGTAACCTGGAACACACCTCATCTAAAAGTTGTGTGGTGTGTGCAATTAAAGCCACACTCATCAGTATCACTACATACCTAAGTAGGGGTCTAGTCCCAGTGTTGCCAAGTAAGAGTGTGTGTGTATGTGAAGAAATCTACTTCAATTTGCAGAATATGCATGTCCCAGGAGGCCAGCTGTCTGAGAACTGCCTGGCATATGCTAACATTTCACAGTATCATCCTGTGGACATACATTCCATCACAACTAGTGTTAGATGTGTAAATGCCCTCTTCTCCACTGTATAGGTGTGCAGAATACTGGGGTTGGTATATATAGTTGGGTGTGGCTGTTTTAGACACAGCCACCATCATTGCAGTTACTTTTGAGTGTATCCCCCATTTAGCTGGCCATAATACTGTACAGCTCATGTTAACAGATTAGGTAGTTGTCTATCACACTATCTGCAGTTCTACAGCACCTCTCACCCTCCAAAGGGTAGGAGTGTGTCCCTACACCAGCACATATATATTTACCGAGTTGAGGATTGCACTACATTGGGGAAGGGGACATATACCCTGCCAGTACCATCGCCAATGACATTAAAGTAGTGGACTGCTTATTCTCCAATGCATTGTTGTGCCTATTCTGGCTTGGTGGAATTGCATAGGCTACAATGTGTTCCTTGCACAGGTACACACATCCATGTGTACAGTATTTTCTGTGTATTGCATTGACACCAAAGCCTCTGTGTATGTTATACACAATCATGTGGTGTGTACCACCCAGTACACTTACCATTGTCCACTGTAGAAGGGCTGCTAACAGTAGCCACCATGCACTCACCCCCAGACTTATCAGCCATGCGGCACATGCAGTAACTGTTATACAAACCTGTGACATGTGTTCACCTGTACCCTGGATATGGCACAGCCAAGGTGTCACTACAGTGCCATACCCCTTGTAGGATACAACAGCAGACCATCCTCCTGCTGACACATTGACACCTACAACACAAACTGATTACATTATGGAGACCACAATCACTTAGTGTTAATAACAGCTATAATTCATCATAGCTGGACAGCTAAACTTCCTGACATTTAAACATTAAACTTTACTGCTGACATCGTGTTACATAGCAGTACATTGGTTCACCATAATACAGTCACCGTGTGCATCAGAACCATATTAGCCTGTCCCTGCACTGATGTTATGGATGACAGGGATGTGGCACAGGTATCATCATATGCACAGGGTGTGTTGTTGGTTTACCAGAGACCTAGGCTGAGCCATACATTTGACACCATGTGTGTGAGTGAAGGATTTTAATTATTGATATGGCCATGGTGATGTGGTGTGTGTAGGTATGGGGTTGACCTAGCTATGTTTGTATTGTGTGTGATTATGAATGCACACACTTCTGCAATGCAGCTGCCCTATACAGGTGTTTGTTGGATAGCTGCAGACCATACCTGGCAGGGTGTGCAGTTCACTGCCTCTGTCCATGGACATGAGAACTGTGCCTGCCAGGAGGTTCATAGGTTCATAGGTTCATAGGTTAGTACTAAGCTTACTGCCCTTGAGAGCCATTTTAAGCCTAGCCAGTTATCCCCTGTGAGACTCAAACCCTGCACTTTGTGTTTGTAAGGCAAACACCTTAACCATTAGGCCACCCTCCCAACCAGGAGTCCCATGGGCATGCCCAGGTACAAGCCACAATATAGTACTCTACCCTGATGATGACATATGTCCGCAAGAACCAGGTCCCTGCTGGGACTGGCTAGGGCCATGTGCATGTGGCCTGCTGTAGTGTGGTGTGGACAGCACCCCCCTCCTGCAGTGCTGGGGCTGGTACTGCCACTACGGGAGCATCTCAGTGTCCTTGCACATCCCCATCAATCTCCAGCTGTTGGTGTTGCTGGCATATGTCCACGTGGCCATCACACCACTCACATCACATGCTCAAGCATGGACAATCCATAGTTGAGGAGTCCCACCATCTCACCCCACCATCTATCCATGACCACTGTATACTAACAGAGGGCACCTGCAAGATCACGAATGTTGTCAGTAACAACTGAATAAATAGTCCTCTGCAGCCTCAGAGCCTGTCTGGTGTAGAGTTCCATATGTGCCTGTGTCTCCATGATAGCCTGAAACATGCGTCTGGTGGTACCAGATGTGGCACTTCTGCCAGGGGTACAATGACCAGCACCCCTCCAATGAGCGCTCCTGTACATCTGCCTATGTGGTACCCTGTCGGACATCTGGCTATAGCTGCTGTGTCCAGACACATGTTCCATAGGTACCACAGTGTCCTGTTCCCTGCCACCAACCATCAGCTGTCCCTCTGCTATGACCACTGGTGATGGGGTATGTATAGGCACTGTGACTGTGTGCGGGGATGGGGTGGATAACAGCAGGATGTCAAATGATGGCACAGCTTCTGCCTCTGACAATTTTGCCTTTGCTTCAACACACCTATCATCATTTTCAGTGTCTGTATGGACACCATCATCAGATTGCCTGCAAGAGGGAACCTGACCCACCTTGCCACATGTGAGGAGAAAACAAGAAATGCACTTTAAGACCTGCACGTCATTGCTTAACAGTACACACATACACACACACACACACACACACACACACACACACACACACACACACACACACACACACACACACGCACACACACACTGACATTCCACCATGATACTTACCTGTCCCTGAGTTTACAGACTGTCCCTAGTTTATTCTCTTAAGTTCCCCATCCTGCATCATTCTTGGATACTTACAGTCATTAATACCAATCATTAACATATCATTCTTCTAATTGCCTAGAAAAGTGATCACAAAACATGACCTGCTACTCCATTACCTCTTTGACTTGATTGGAGTTAGTTTTTCAAAGACTCCCTGATGTCATCCAGTGTTCACCCTGGGTTTGTCCAGACATCTTGAGCATGGCCCCCATATGTTAACAGCTACTACAGTTACTCAATAATGTCACACACTGGAATGTCATATATAACTATTGTTCAGTAGATGCAAGATCTGTTGCTCTATTAACTTTTTATGTGGACTATAATAATATTTGGAAACACTCTCTGGTGTTGTCTAGTAATACCCAATGCATCTGTAGTGCTGCATACATGGGTATTCTTTCACTTTTCTGCTGATTGCAATTATAACAGTATCCCTGGCATCTAGTTTCCCTCCCAATGCATGTTCCTTGCTACAGACCTTATTATACTATCATCTGTCCTGAGATTACATGTCAGACAAGTATTCCTTGTGTCTCATGTGTCTGTCCATGTCCATGTACTGCATGGCTTCAAAGGGAAGTTGAGAGGTATGAACAACCTCACACATGTGCATACATGGACACACACACACAAACGCACACACACATATACGCACATATCCTACATACATCAACCCCCTCCACTCCACCAGATTGCAGTTACAGACAAAATAACCCCCCCCACACACACACACACACACACTTACAGGTGAGGTTGCACAAAGATATTATACACAGACCTCCCATTACCCATCTGTCAACATGCATGACATATGGCAGTCAACAGCATTTAGTGCAGCTACAGTCAATCCCTGCTAGCAACATTATACACCTCTGTGATGCATGGATTGTGTTAGTAGATGATGCCCCTTCCCCTGGAACACAATGCACCCATGTACACAGTATTGCTGTGCACCTGTTCAGCACCCTGGCATGTACTGTGCACCATACCATTGCTGAATGTGTATTATTGCATCAGTTATGTTTGCTCTGCTGCTCACAGCCCCATGTGTTTGCCCGACACGTATCTGGGATGATATGTGGACAGATGTCATTTGTGAAAGCCTGATGTCTGATTTACAGATCTCATCATCAGCGGTGCATGTATGGCCAATATGATACAATTACAATGACAACCTTCAAACCTTACCGTGGCTATGGGGAGTGTACACATCCTTAATGATATGACACCCTCTTCCTTGATATGCCATGGGACCACATTACTACATATGTTAGCATTACACAAACTTGATATGTGACATATGACCTGTACAATCAAATGCAGTGTCAAATAAGTGTGTTAGCTGTGCAGATGCTGATTGAGATGCATACACTTTGTGGGTGCATATGTGTGCACGGTCTTATCATGATGGTTTGTTGCACCTACTGTTATGTGTACTACAGCAGTCACTATTCCTGGCACGGGTATACTAGCATGGGCCATCTGCATTTGCCAGAATTTGGTCAGTCTGCCCTACAAATATCCCCCAACCCTGCATGATTGCAAGGTCAGCTCATGTGCACATCCCTTGGAAGTCACACACTGCCGTCACTATTGCTGTGGAGTCAGTGTTATGTCTGCCACAGTTCCTGACCTTGACTGTGTGCAGATACAGCCATTTGTAGTGTCCTTTGGATCTCTGCTTCAGTGCACTGTTGTGTCATGATGACACCCCATCCCCACCCTCAGCCTTTTTGCAGATGTTTGACAACTATGTTCTACACGTGTATCATTTTGCAGTGTCCCAAACACTGAACACCATGTGTACCAGCCTAGTCCCAGCTAATGAATGGCAAACATACAGGTGTACACTGGCACCGGCAAGGTACAGATGGGGATGGTGGGCCTGAGGTGGGGTGAGGTGTTGGTTGTGCAGCACATGTATCTTAATTTATACTGTCTGTAGGTTTCCAACTTGGTCTTGGTACACCAGTACACATTGCAACACATGCCTTTTGGGGACCTTTTCTCTTATGCATACACTACCTGTAGAGAGGCCTAGCTAATGCTTCCCGTAGTACAACTGTCCCATCTGATTACCTTAACCCATGGGTCACACTTATGCAGAGTCCAGGCAATTGTTGACATGGGTATTGCACAGCTTGTACTTGCTAGACATTCCTGCAACTCCCTCAGTGTTGTGGCATGTTACAAGTCAGCCTACATGACTGGTTTGCAACATGTGACATCATCTGTCTTGGATGGCTATCTGTTTATTTTCTACATTAATCCTGTCCCATACATCCTCACCACATACATGACTCTTTGCACTGTTTACCATGGTATATGCAATGGTGAGGTATGGCTACATATCCAACTCCTGGGTGCTACCTGTTGGGTATGGGGTCCATGCCATGGCATGTAAGATGTGTGCAAGCCATGGCTGCCTCTGTTGCAAGTAAGTGGGCACATTTGATGGCCAAATATCTTGGACAGCAGACCATTTATTGGTGTGACATTGGAGACCTGTACTTGCTGGAAGGTCCATACTCATAAAGAATGCATGCTGTCAGTACCTCAACAGCTGCTTCCACTATATTTTATCTGGACTGTATGCACACATATCCTTCCAGTGTTTCTGAAGGTATGTATTCTCCATATTTGCTACCCTAGCATAGGATTCCAAATTACACATTCATTGCTCATGTTAGGACCACATTGCAGGTTGTAAGTGTTGTGGACTGCAGTATTGTGACATGCCGTAGTGTAGATCTGTAACAGTTGCCATTGTAATAGTGATATATACACTGTTGTAGCACTGTAGAAGGATGATGTTTCAGACATGTCCCTACTGTAGGCCATTTGTCCCACCATTTTATGTTCATCTCTGTGCACCCATTTTGCAATGACAGGATGTTAGTTATATTGCAGGAGTCTGAAATACCCTTCAGATACACCATCAAGGTGACCACTTTCATGCAGTGCAGTTAACAGCAACAATACGTGATCATGTACAGCATGCATTATGGGTAGGTGTGTTAAATGTGTACATGGAATATACCATGGCCATAACATGACCGGTGTATTGGCAAACCTGAACAAACACCATACTCACCAGCTACAGGCTGCTGCCCTGGAGGTATACCAGAGGAACCTACATAATTGTATGAGAGATGTGATGTCAGTAGCCACACCTGTGGCATTGGTACAGGGTGGGTGCAGCATTACAGTACATCAACAGTACAAGCCCACAATACTACAGATTATGCACATCTGTTTATTACTACAACGCAGCAATAGAATATATATATATTTCATTTCACATATGCATGATCTAACTCTACAGATGTTGTTAGATAAGCAACAGTGGTCTACTGATGTGCCCTGTGGCCTTACCTGCATGCTCCTCTGCCATTGTGTGGATAGAACCCACCTCCACTATGCTCTCTGCCAGGGGTTGTGTTTGTGGGTGGGCAGGTGCCCCAAGGCTGCCAAGGAGCTCCTCAACATGTGTCGGGGGGGCTGGATTGCATGACCCCCCCTCTGTTACAAGCTTGCCCCCCCTAACTGCAGCAGCATACTGATGGGCTTGGCAAAGTAGATCGGTACATCGATGTCAGACCTGCTCATAACTGTGGTTATGCAGGCCAACATCATTTACCCTGTGGACAAGATCGTTCCACAGGGCGGTCTGCTCCTGCAGATCATGGGCTATATGGCCAAATAAGGTGTGGTAGTGCTTTACCAGGTATGAGATGATGACATCATTCTCCTCCGCAGTATACATTGGCAACCATTCCCTCGACATATTGCCTGAAAGACATAAAGATGGAAACAGGTCTGAGGACCTCATACTACAAGGTTATCATAGTTGTTAGTACACATCTCTGTCTTCCCCCCACCATATCTGCAAACACAATCTGATCACACAACTCAATGGGTATGTCTACAGAAGACCTACCGTTGGGACATATATCGTATTGTACAACACTTTGTGTTATGTGATTGTAGTCATGTTCCATGTTGGGACACTATCATTGGTGGCCTGTTACAGACAAGGTCACCTGCATGCCATTGTAAGGGTCACTATGGTTCCATATATGCATGTGTTCTGTTTGCTATGTGACTGCTGCATATCTGTTGTTTTGTATTAATGGGGATATCTATGAATGCTGTTAGACATAATCTGGGAATGTGTGGACTATTACTACCCACATATGTTCTATAACAGTGACACAATAGCATGTTTAGGGAACAGTTACCAGCAGAACCACCTCTCCCACCTCATCTGGCCATGTTACCAAGCCACATTGGATTCACTTTATATCCTCAAAATACTGAAATATCGAAATTCTTTATGTCGAGGCTATAAAGAGGAAACCTGAAAAGAATGAAAACTCAGAAGCATGAAATTCAAAATCACGCATACCGGAGATTTTGAATTACCACTTCTGGTGTGTACAAACACACACCTTCTTCCCCACACACAAACACAAGCTCTGTCCTACATAAAAGCAGGGTGGCAACACAGACAGGTGCCACATGTGGACACAGCCTAACATTAGGGGGGTATATATAGGGACAGATTGCAGGTAAGCCTATTACATGCCTATGGCATTTGTGCATGCTACATTACACATTAACATGACTGTCTTGCAAGTGGTGGTTTTTGGAACCAACATCTCCATCATAATAGCATTACTTCCAGCACCAGCTATTGGCCACACAAATATACATGTCTTGCAGTACACAACACACACTATGATGGCTTACATCTTGTCAGTCAGTGCTGATCTGCACAGTTGACAGGTATGGCCCACTGCCCACAAAGACAGACACTATTGTCCATAGGAGTTGTTCAGCTGGACATCATTACAACAACACCTGATGGCACATATAAATCAGTCCACATCATCTATCCCATTATTATGGACCAAGTACTACATTCAGTTACATGCATGTATGTTTCACATACCTGTTTTGGGAATTTTGTCTCTTCTGGATACAGTTTGCTGTGTGGATAGATGGATGGATGGATGGATGGATGGATGGATGGATGGATGGATGGATGGATGGATGGATGGATGTGTGTTTGTTTGGTCGGTTGTTTTTTTTTTAATTTATTTCTCTCTCTCTCTCTTTCTATCTCGGTCTCTCTCTCTCCACTAAATGGGTTGAGCTGCTTTGAACAGATTGCAGCATGGATTTTGTAGATGATGCACATGATCAGGTGATGGCCTCTGCACCAATCAGTGTCCACCAGTAGCTACCTTCATGCAGCCTGCTGTGTAGTACTTCCAATTACCACTGTCATGACAACCCACTACTATAAATTCCTACATCTTGTGCGCGTGGTCTCTTTACCTTTCCTGTATGGAGGGCATCCTTCCTGTGTGTGGGCAGCAGTGTTACAGACAGCAGGTAGTAATACCTCTTACAAGAGGACTTGCAGACTCAGGCCAGCTACATATTTGTATAAGGTTTCAGACCTACAGACAGTGTTAGTAGTGTTGTTATATGCATTGTATACCACTAGTGTTACAGGGTTTGTGTGTACATACTAGTTTAGCATGGAAAGTAGTCTGTCTGCATAGCTCTCAACTGTGGGACTATCCACATAATGGCCACAGGTGTGCCTGTTATGCTTTGTCTGTCCACCACACAGGTCTTGTGTCAGATATATCATTGGTATTCTGTCTGTTGAGTATCAGTACATGCCTACATCCATTTGTGTTTCTGACTTCATATTCCTGACTAAGGGTATGTTGCAAACTATCCTGTAACACCAGCAACTTTCTCAGTGTACAACAACACTATTGCA